>NC_087076.1:12167174-12194674 GCF_026151205.1 Bolinopsis microptera | reverse complement strand
TAATAATCTAAACTTAATCTTTCTGGGAGCTGCTTCCTGGCTGCTGTGGTGGTCCTGGCTGCTGTTCATTGTTTTTACTGTTTCGTAATTCAATATTTCTCTGAAATTTTATTTTTTTTATGTAATTGCCTTAATCACTTATTGCCAACCACTTTATATCCTGTCACTTACATATTGTATTCAAAGTAATTAAATTGATACAAATTATTTTATGAAGTAGCAACACATCATAACACTAAAATTAACTATTCTTATTAAATGGTACTGAGGATTTGTTATCGACAGCTATCCGGCGATCGCAAAGCTAACTCTTGTTAACACTAGTTATCGTAACGTTAGCGCTAGCTATCGCGTTACGTTAAAGAGAACCTTTTTCCTTGACTATGATGCATGTCATCAAATTAATTTATAATCCAGGATCTAAGTTCGAGATGATTATACTATCTTATTTTTTGTCGTCACTTACACAATGGAAGTCTCCAAAGATCCTGCCCAAAACGTCCCCTTTTTTAGAGTAGTCTGAAAGATAAAAAGTCATTGTCAGCCCACCCAATTACTATGATCGTGTTTGGGGGAGAGGGGGGGGGGGGGGCGGTGGTTGGAGGGTGGGGGAAGGAGGGGGAGAAGGGAATTTCCGAATAATTTTGAAGAAGGGAAATTTTTCATAATATATAAAATATAATTTTATTCATAAATATACAATATATAATATATCTCTACTATAATTCAGAAAATTCTTTCTGTCTTTACGACCGCCCACGTGCAAATTAGATGAAAATATAGGAAATTACATGGTAACCATGGTTGAAATGTGCACGTGCACGTGACGTGCAAAGATTGTTAGAACGGCATTTTGATCGGTTTTGTGGTAATTACGTTGTGTTCAGTGCTAGCTACATTTTTATCGGCTGTATCTTCGGTTGTGCTGGCATGGATATTTTTACGCGATTTAAACTTACTTTTAAAAAAAATACTATTAGCTTCCTCCCTGTGACCACGGGTTTTCTAGTTACTTATAATTCAAAAAGAATCATGTCCGTCTGTACGACCGCCCACGTGCAAATTAGATGATGAATAGGAAGTCCATGGTAACGGTGTTCAAAAGCGCACGTGCAATGTTACGATATTTTGATCGGTTTTGTGCTTTTGTGGTAATTACGATGTGTTCAGTGCAATCCCCTTTTCATCGGCTGAATCTTCGGTTGTGGCGGATATTTTTTGATGCGATAAAAACTGACCACCAGAGAATACTATTATCTTCCTCCCTGTGTCAGTGTCACCACGGGCCTTCTAGTCAACCATACATTTAATTTGTATATTATGCATACAAATTTGGAACATTAAAAAGATAACAAGAATTTCGCATGCTATGTCTGTCGAATATCGACCCCCCCCCCCCCCCCTGTAACACGATCATCACCCCAGAAGAAGGTAAGATAAAGTGTGCCCAATACCCCCCCCCCCCCCCCTGACGTTATATATATATGCGAACGATCCCAATTTTAAACTTTTTACTACCGTTATATGTATCATCAAGCAACTGCCCAATGACAGATGCAGCATGTCCATACTTCGTCATAGTGATCGACTTCTTAAACTCTGTATGTGCCTGTTCTGTAAAAAAAGAATGTTAGACAGCCTTAAAACGCATGAGTGACAATCACTAAGACTATAGTGCGCTGATTGCTATTATGTATACTATGCTTTCAAACATGGTTAATTATCCGAACCTCAGCGGCACGACTTGAGTGGACAAACAATATGATAGTCAAATTAGGATGACAATACCAGTGTTCATATTATAGTCCTGAGAACAAAAGTCGAATAAGTAATTATTAAGTATGACAGTGCGATATATTTTTACCGATGACTACATTGCTCTTCTCCATCTTCTCTGTTGCTTCCTTCATCATTTTGGAGATACCATCTACTGTTACTGTACGGCGTCCTGAGGCAACATTGTCAAAAAAAGGTAGACAGAATCACATAATATAAAATAGGGTCTTTTAAAGTCTTAATGACGCTTTTGAGAAGGTAAAAATCGACTTCTGATAATAATAACGATTTGACAATATTTAAATTCAAATTCCACTTAATATCACTCTGGTTTTCGGCTGCTGAAGTAAGTAGTTTGGAAAGTGGTTGGCCGCATATAATGAATGTTGCTTTGACAATCAGGAACATGCAGTCCTTGTGGCGCGTCTGACGCTCCAACACTTGTTAACAAGTCCCAAGGCAGGTGAATGAACCAACACGATTAACTAAATGAGTGCATCTTTGAATCTTTGCTATTGTACGATGCAGAGTTCTGCTCCTTTATAAAATTTGTCCGAGAGTAACTTAAAATTCGTATTTTCAATGTAGTCAGCACGGCGTATGCACGGCGTATGCAGTAGTCGGTATCCCACAGAAATTGTTAAACATTCAATGTTATCGTGTAAACTAGCAAACTACTGAAAGTAGAGTGTTAAGCATTTAGCAGTCACTGCATTTTTTCACTATTTCACTGCCACACTTGGGCTTATATTACACATTGCTATACTTTGACTGCCCTGGCAGTCTTTAAAGATTATCGTTGATTCGTAATTCAATAATTCAAAGTAAGCAGTGAAGAAATGAGATGATTAATTGATTTTATCGTGTAAACTAGCCACTGCTGCGATGTAATCTTCTTCTAACCCAAAGTACAAATATTTCCCACCCTGGAATACACAGAGAGGAGACGTCCTTCAGGACTAATTATTGTATCACGAATCTATGTACCAACCTATTGGTGCACATGCTAATCTTTTGCGGGTTTACTACTACTACTATAACTAGTACTGCTACGATACACTACATAACTACTATAACTAGGTAACTAATACATACAATTTATCTCATGTCGAAGTTTGTGGGATATTTGTGGGATATTTCCGCTCGATTAAAGTCTCAGGTTCGAAATATCTATGTTAATGTATTAATGGCACCAGTTGGCCCTGAGGTTCACTGCTACAGACCGAAGGTTGTGAATTTCGGGTGAGAACTTCATCTCAAAGCTGCGGAAAGCTGAAAGAAGCGGTCAAGGGAACGACTAATACGACACTGTCAATACTCCATCATAATGATTACCCCTTCCACTGGCGACAGCCCTCAGGTCATGGTCTCATGATCGGTAGGTGAGGGTGCAGCTAAACCGATACACCCAATATTAAATAATGTCGCTCCTAAATGTTACTGGCCAAACTTCGCTTAATTGGTTATTGCAAAAATTTTTTGCCAATTCGCACTACAAGCCTGTGAGATAATCAAATAATATCATATAACTTACTCAGATCTTGGTTCGATTCCCGAGAACGTTTTGTCATGAATGTCCGTTCTTTCTCTTTTCCTGCCTTTGGTGGGTCCACGATCTAAAGAAGTGACAATCAAACTTAATACACTAATACAACAACAACAACATGGCGAACCTAGCAAGCTAGGAACGAGGGGCCGATTTCCTTTTCGTGTAGCGCTCGGCCACGGTCCTTTCGGTACAGATTTCCCTGCAGCATAGTCGGGACGCTGGCCCAGGCATATGCACTCGTGTTATTTTCGCAGCTCCAACGAAAGTCACTACAATTTACACCATGATATGGTGAGTGACATCTGTCCGACAGCCGAATTAGGGATTTCGGACAGATGTCGCTGCCCTTCAGTTTCTGAGATTCTGGCCCAACTGGGATTCGAACTCGCAACCTCCAGGCTATTAAATAAGCGGATTAACCAACTAAGCCCACTAAGCCCAAGGTAATACAATGAACATTAAACATGCATGATTGATCGATCAACGAGAACGAAATGAGAGAATCTCTTTCCACATTAATTTAAATGTTTTACTAGGTCAAGAAATATTTATATTTCTTATTATATTATGCATACTTAAGGTAAGTGCTGTGCACCGCAATATATATAATATATATGTTGTAGGTAAAATCAAAAGCAGCTGATTAACATTACTCCAATCTATTAGATCTATTAGAAACGACTAGAGTGTCAAAGACATATTCATAAAGACCCCCTGGCCCTGCCCCCTCAAATATATGATTTGCTGATGTAAATGAATAACGGTAGTACAATAGAAGTCGCCAACTTATGGAATACAAACTTGACTTTTTTACCTAATTAAAATATAATATAATGGTATAGTGTGAATGACGTGACTCCCGATAGGCTCCGTGAACATGGACATGCATAGTGCATACATCAGCTTTTTCAAACTCTTATAATGTCAACATTAACTGGAAAAGTATTGAGTGATACAGCTACAGTCCAGAGCGTTGATTGATTTAACTCACTGCTATTTATCTAACATAATAAAACGGCACCTACCTTCGATTCAGTCGGTTGTAATGATGATACTCCTGTGTCAGAGTCCTGAAATTAGAAAAACTGTGTCATATCATATTAATTGTGCTCAATTTTTTTCCGAAGACAAAAAGATCGTAGGCAATAAATATCGGGTTTGGATATATGAGGTGCTTGGTTGTAGTGAACGGTGGATTTTGACGTATCGAACGCATGTTCCGGTTTTTTTTAGCGAACGATATTGAACGTTAGTGAACGTCAGTGATTTATGCCAATTTTGAGATGTTATTTTATCAGACTGATAATTATCAATTTTACAGACTGATACAAAATGAGGTAATCCTATTTGTGTGCATAAAATATTAAAACATCATTGATATTATGATTATCAATAAGTTACAAGATGTAAACATAAAAATAGTAGTAGATATAAACTGGTAATGTCACTTGAATTATTCTTTGACATGAGAATTTTCCATCATGAATCGTAGGCTTGCATTTATGAAAATCAAGTCTCCCTACTTGTCTACTGTCAGTCTATTTCTCTTTTTATTGACGATCCAATCGAAAAAACTCTGCAGTTGGTCTTGCAAGGAGAAGCAGAACTGGACTGGAAGAGAGCTCGGACCGATAGCGCCTGCAATTCCGGGACCTCTCAGCCAAAATTGCTCCACCATGAAACAGGGTCATCTTCTTTTACATTGAACTCTGCAGCCTAGCTCCCTTGAAAATAGCCCTCGCTTTTCTCTGTAAAAATTGCACTGAGACAAGATTTTTTTCTTGGTGTTTCGATCGTACCATTTGTCTTTAACGTCTAAGAATTCCTTCCGCACATATTGATTTATGTTTTGGTCAAAGCCCTAGTACGTATGCAGGGTGGACAGAGAAAACCACAGAGTGAATTGGCGAGTGCAATTCGTTCCATCTCTTATTCGCAAGATTTGTCTCTTGTGGGTTTTATTCCGGAACACAAAATTAGCTATATATTCACAGTAAACAGATAATTTATTTGTAGTAAATCAGACCTATAAAGCCAACCGGAATCTTATAGCTATTACCAGAGAGTCTTAATAACACTACTATCGGCTCCAGTATCGCAATACTAGAGGAGCCATCTAGTCTGTTCTAGAACATGGCGGTTGGCGGGGAATGCTTCTACACGCGTGTGTGTCGCGCGAGAGAGTATATTTCTGACTTTGTCGCCATGAGCCAATGATCACACAATGTATTCACTACGTTCAGAACGTGATATGAGTTTTAGTTTAGAAAAGTTTTATGTTTAGAAAAGTTTTAATGAACGTTCAGTACGTACACTACAACTAAGATGAGGTGGAAACTAGAGGAGCTACGTTATAGGAAGCGTCTGCTATGCTTAATTAATTCGCAAAGTTATTTTCCGTGAATTTCTGGATTGATTTATTGATGGTGCACTACATTGGACAAATAAATCAATAATTTTTACTATGCCCGAATCCCACTCATTTATGGAAGATATACTAATTAAATGTTTTGCACTTTTGAGTTTTAAACTGCTCGCCTAAAATTAAAAGAAGATCGTCCAGTGCGCCTCACAAGTACTAGTACATCGTAGGAAAAATTGATCGTGTAACTGCGGCGAAATGCTTGCAGTTATTTCACGGAGCGCAGCAGAGTGCAATAAATGGCGTAATATTGTTATGCATTTTTTGTTCGTTTTCCTCCTCCAGGCTAAATGAAACTTGTGACCGGACAGGGAGTGTGATTACAAAACTAATCGCATTGACTTTCTGAAAAGTTCTATAATATTGGATTCCGAAATTCGCTGCCCATATGCTAACATAAGTTGCAAGAGCGTTATAAATATAACATTGCACTCGATAATATTATTTGTTAACATTGTTTCAATAAAGAGCCAGACGTTAGGGCTACGAGGGCGAGTGACTAAAACCAATCATCTCACGTGCCAAAATATTCACTGCTTTAAGACCCTATGACTATGAGGCTCCCACTAAATCGCTCGCCAAAATCTTGTGAAAAGGCCCTGGCCCCTGAGGGTATCAACGTAAACTAGATATGTGTACTTTTGGACGTAGATTCCGAATCGGTACAATTAGTTCTGTAATTGCACACCTTAAAATCTGGCTATAAAACCGATTATGAACAAAATATTAGTTACCGTCAAATAGGTCGAAAGTGGAGTTATATTAATAATACGAGACCTACCATCGTCCTACAAGTCTTTCCAAGCACAATTGTGTCAGAGTCCTGAAATGAGCATGACTGTGTCATTCCATATTAACTGTAATCAAATTTCATCACAGCTATGAAAAAGACGTGTAACTGAACGTTCCACTGAACCGTCGACTATAAAATATATATATATATGTGGCGTATTTTGCCAATTTTGGTTAATAGTGGGACGAAATGAGTCGCTCATTTGTCAAAGAGCGAAAGACGGAACATTAACTGGGGTTTATTCGAAAGATGACCTAGAGCTAGGGTCCTAGTCTGATAATATTTTTCCGTGGGACCAAAAGCAGCTGATAGATATCACTCTTTTCTATCAGAAACAACTAAAAAGTCAATTTCGAGAGAATTTTGATGAAGACCCGGCCCCCTTAATACAGTTGAACAACGCAAAGTTATAGTTGACACACTGTCATCAATAAGGTGTTTTATAATTGCAAAACCATTAATAAACTCTTGTTGAAATATATCCTAGAAGCTGCATATCAAAAGGGCCAAAGTTCGATAACATACAGTGACATACAGGTCTCAATGAATTACCGTTCGCTCAGTTGTGTCGGTAGCCTGCGTGTTTACCAATTTCAAACATTGTCGTTTGAGCATCTCCCCTGTTTCCCTCTGTAAAAAGAACTGATGACTTTTGTGTGGACATTATTTTTAAT
This sequence comes from Bolinopsis microptera, assembly GCF_026151205.1. Lineage (NCBI taxonomy): Eukaryota > Metazoa > Ctenophora > Tentaculata > Lobata > Bolinopsidae > Bolinopsis > Bolinopsis microptera. The sequence continues at coordinate 12,187,460 of NC_087076.1, read as the reverse complement.
AGTTGCAGCCCATGTGTTTTAATTGCAATCGGAATGATCAGTTAAAAACTATACTGTTACTTACCCTACACTCGTCTGTTGTAGATTTGGGCATGGTGGCAAACTGCCCAAATATACCTAAAAAGGTCACCCTATCCCATATAGTGAGACCCTTCTCGACCCCATCACCGCTTCTTCCCTGGTATTAAAACAGTTACAATTTGGTAGTGATTTCAAACCTCAAATGAGAAGAACACGAACGCGAGCGGTAGCAAAATAATAGGATCGATTGACTAGATTATATATCTCTAGGGGGAATTTTTAAAACTATCAGACCTGAATGTGGTACAACTATTAGAAATCATATCTATTAAAAATATGACGTAATATTTATTTCAGATACCTTCACCATTGTGTCCATGGTCGTAATAACTTTCCATATTGTTCCTATTATTATTTGGACTTCTTTCTTTAAATCATACGGTTGATCTCTGTCCCTTTTCTGTTCGATGATGTCTGAGACAATTAAATTTGTTGCACTTAAAACAGTTAAGAATAGGCAGGCAGGAAGGATGGAAGGATGGAAGGAAAGAAGGAAGAAAGAGAGGGGGGAGGGAGGGAGGGAGGGAAGGAGGAAGGGAGGAGGGAGGGAGGGAGGGAGGGAGGGAGGGAGGGAGGGAGGGAGGGAGGGAGGGAGGGAGGGAGGGAGGGAGGGAGGGAGGAAGGAAGGAAGGAAGGAAGGAAGGAAGGAAGGAAGGAAGGAAGGAAGGAAGGAAGGAAGGAAGGAAGGAAGGAAGGAAGGAAGGAAGGAAGGAAGGAAGGAAGGAAGGAAGGAAGGAAGGAAGGAAGGAAGGAAGGAAGGAAGGAAGGAAGGAAGGAAGGAAGGAAGGAAGGAAGGAAGGAAGGAAGGAAGGAAGGAAGGAAGGAAGGAAGGAAGGAAGGAAGGAAGGAAGGAAGGAAGGAAGGAAGGAAGGAAGGAAGGAAGGAAGGAAGGAAGGAAGGAAGGAAGGAAGGAAGGAAGGAAGGAAGGAAGGAAGGGGATGTAGGGCTGAAGGAAAGAAGGGAGGGACTTTTTGCACATTACTTATACTCCCTATTTCTGATCCAATCGGCACGCTTTTGCATTTAATAAACTAGAAAACCAGTGGTAACAGGGAGCCAGCTAATCGTACTGTTCAATAGCCAGTTTTTATAATCATAGCATCACAAATTACAAAATATGTAACTTTGCACGTTTCCAATTTCCTCCTACTATACGTAACTTTGCAACGTTCTATCTATTTTCATTACATTTTCACGTAGAAACAGAACTTTTTGGACTATACTATAGATTTAACTTACTGCTCAGGTCGTTGTACAGTAAATTGCAAAGGGTCTCTTTATTCTTTGCTGTTTCAGCTTTTGAAACACCCTTCCTAGGATACCTGCAAAACCAGTTATTTATTAATAATGATGTCGCTAATTGAATTTTATTTTAAATAAATAAAATTTGGTATCTTAAACACATACTCTAAACCACAAAACTTATGCTCTATTGTGTGAAACAAAGACACTAGACCAAGATAACTATCAAGGAGTGTATGCATAGGACATAAAAAGTTTTGGAACGAAGATGACATGCTAATGAAGCGAGCTATGAGTCTAATTGCTAATAAGTTCAAAAAGATCATGACATTAGGTTGCATCCTAAACAGTTTAAGCAAATAACGTAAAGTTATACTGTCAATCAATCGCTCATGCCATAACTTTTCTTAAACAGGTGAGTTTTTAATAATGTGTTGAACAGATCAACATCAGAACAAGTCTTAATTTCAATTGATAGTTGGTTCCAGATTTTCGGAGCAACAGTCTGAAACGCTCTTGGGTGCGATCTTGTAGACCCAACAGGTAGGTGTAAGGAGGAAGTTCTTCTGCTACTCGAACTATCAAATGTTATATGGTGAATGGTGGAATAAATGAAGATGCGATGTGGAATGGATGAATGTGTATCATACAAACTTCGAATGGTTCAAAGCGTCAGAAAACCAAAATGTGAATGACATAATCCAACAAAAAAACCTTCTGACAGAAATGCACTAAAAATATGATAAGTGCTACAAAAATGTAACTTAAACTTACAGCTCTGTGTCCGACATTTTATCAGCAATGTTTGTGATTAACAGTTCGTCGACACAGTATATATATCTCTTTGCATATCTCTGTTGTTCTTCAGTCAGGTATTGGTGGACAATTGACGTTGTCTCTTCTATGACATCCATAATAAACTAATAGTTTAACGATGGTAAAATTTGTATCATACATTAGAATTCATAAATTGAACAGCTGACGATGTTAAAGTAACCATAACGTAATATTGCTACTCGGCGCAACTTAAAATAGTTTAGATCCATTGAACAACTTAAACCCAGGCTAGGTTTGAATTCTAAAAAAAGAATAAGAAAAAGAATCTTACTATATATAAAGCGAGACGATATTATATGTGTTTATCCGTACCATTTTACTGACACCACGGCATCAACTTCAACACGACTTACTGCTTCAACTCACTTATTTTTCCCAGTAGAGCTTTGACAGGGAAAGAATGAAGGTGATACATATATATAGTAAGTACACCAGAGCCTGAAAGGTTCAATTATTACATGATCTTGTGCATAGCAGGAGGTAACTGATTGTTGATGAGAATATTTTGCAGCGGAACGAAAAATGCACAATTTAACTCATTTAACTACTTAAATTTAACCTGGGCGCAACCTACGAGAAACTAAACAATCATTCGGCTGGCGTTAATAAGTTAGTTTTGGACAGTTTCATGGTTGTGAAATATGCTATGGAAAATCTTTTCGGTTTCTAAGATTTTAATTTTGAAAGTTTTCTCACTACACGTGATAACTGTATGATAATTAGTATAGTATTTTAATTTCCAAACCAAATGATACACGAATTTCACAGTTGCAACGAATATAATATCATGATCATATTAGAACTGAATGATACACTAAATAATACACTAGAAGTAAGGGTATTAGTATCATGATGAAATATGACTAATTGTAGACAAAATTAAAGTAAAACCATAAAATAATTTATTGCAGTTTGAGTTGCAGATAACAGTCTTCTTCAATATCACTAATCTTTCATTTTGCCGATCAGATTCAGTTCAATTTTAAAATTAGACGATCTCAACTGAGTAACCATCTTAGAAGGATCGTTTTTTAAATATTAAAATATATACTATTTATAATTAGTTATATAACAGATTCGTTTTAACATATGTATGTTGCAGTTATTTAAGTGTTATTACAACGTACTGTCTATCACACATTTGTGTAGCCCAAACACTAAGTGCTGGACAATATTCAGCAATTTCTTAGGCCATGAGCCATCCTGCTATAAACTTAAAACTTTTTAAAAGCATGATTGAAACAGAACGTTTAGCTGCTCCTACACCCCTGATAGTACACCCCTAATAATACAGTATGTTTTTTGAAATTTACTACTCAAACATGGCTATTTTATAAGTAAATCTTTAAAGTAAAAGTTTATGCCTTGAGCCACTTTTTAATTTCAATTAATATAAACAGTTTTGTGTTTACAACAACAACAAAAAAACCAGATATATATTAAATAATATTGTGAATGCTTGTGTGTACACCATATAGTCTCTTTAAATACAAAATGAATAAAAACGTCATCGGATGCGAGAAGAAGATGCTTTTGCTAGATTTGTGGATTAAAAAGAAAGTTGCACATTACTTATACTCCGAGAAATAATTATTAACGGTCAATCAGTGATCAATTATTATGGTTGTGCACATCTTATTCTCGTACGTGGAAAATTAATGAAATAATACTGACAACATGGGCAAATCGTGATTACTGATTAGTGATTCTTCCTCAATTTTCCTCGTGTAATGGAAAAAGATGCTTGTATTTTCCGATAGTGTTTACAAAAATGCCCATTTTGGATCGGGTCATTTTACCATCGTCGATATCACTATCGTTTGATGAGAAATTATGGCTGATAATCGTATCCAGTTCTTCGTTAACTTTCTTCCACTCTTCTTCTGTAAGCACGTCCATCTGACAGGGTTCTTCGTCGAGATAAGCCCTCATTGCAACCAACCTGAGATCGTAATATGTTATGATATGAAATTTAAATGGAAACTACTTTTATATTGCTGAAGCTGTCTGTTATGTAGTCGTATATAAGTGGTCGTTACATAACTATTGTGTCAAAATTAGCGTAATAATTTGGAAATTTCCTCCTCGGCTGATTAGCACCAATGTCACTGTTTGATCAGTTTCCAGTGTACAGTGTCGCCATATAACTAAAAAATCAAATTCGCGATTCTTTCAACTAAATGTGCCTCTGTCGATAAATCGTTCAACCAAAAAAAATTCCAGCAGAAATATTTGTTTACACAAGATACAAATTACAAGGTACACTTACTCCTGAGTGCTTTCGTTCTTTTCCAGTCGAATAAAGTTATGCATATGGCAGCATGCTTTTACAACCAATATAGACAACTCCCTTTTTGTTGTCATGCCTCCGTTCAGAATATTCCACTTTCCACTCATCTGGCCAAATACGTTTTCAACGACTACACGTGCTCTGAAACAATGAAGCGGTACATCTTACTATATATAAAGCGAGACTGTATTGTATATCCGTACCATTTTACTGACACCACGGCATCAACTTTAACACGACGTTTCGCAAAAACCGTAAAAGATATAAAACTGAAACTTTTTTGACTGGGTCAAATGTCTTAATGGCCTTCAAATCAGCATGAAAAAATAAATTGGCCAAGAAGTAGGAGTTGTAGCTGTTTTAGAGCCCAAATATTGACCCCCAAGTGGTGTCAAAAACACGAATTAAATAGGTAATAATTTTTTTTAGTCTCCTGAGTCTTGACACCACTTAAGGGTTAGACGGGTTCCTGCTAGTACTTTATAATGCTTTGCTAGAAATCGAACGATCGCAACTTGTCTATGTCCACCATCCAGTTAAAAAAATTGTGTCTTCACAGATCATTGCATATGTTTATAATATATAAAGCGATAGAAATTTTCTATAAATTTCCTTGACCAAAGCTTTCGACTAGCGGGTTTTTAGTTTGATATATAATTAGAAAGCCCGTGGTCACAGGGAGGAAGCTAGTTGTACTCTTCGGTAGTCAGTATTTACCGCATCAAAAAATATCCGTCACAACCGAAGATACAGCCGATTAAAATGTTGCTGAACATGACGTAATATGACATCAAAACAGATCAAAATGTCTCTAGCAAATCTTTGCACGTGCGCGTTAAACAACCCTTGTCACCATCGTTACCCTCGTACCCATGGTTTTTTTTTTCAATTTCAAAAGTTCTAATTTTTATTCATACATTCATATTATAGCATCGTACTATTTATCAACCTGCTCAAACGATAGTTGGTAAACGCTGTTCTTGAATCGAAGAAGTCATCCCCGGTGGTATAAGGCTTTATCAGGTGAGGGTGCATTCTAAATGCATTATCTCCGACAAAAAAGTAGTTCGTTTTCCCAATGATGTTCTGAAAATTGAAACAGCAGTTTAGAACTACAAGCATAATTTACTTACAAGAAAGCTGTAATGTAATAAATTTGTAATATATACAAATAAAGCGTTATTATTATAAAGGGTCTCAATAAGAGGTCTCGACTGCCTAGGCGTCAAACCTTGGCAGTCGGTAGTTTTCCTCTGGCCCGGGATCAGCTGACCCTAGGGACCAGAGGGTAAAGGTGTTGAGACTATGTGTATCTACAAATCTTTCGAGGTTGTTTTTACAAGAGACAGGGCTTGCTACGCAAGGGAAGAAAACCGGGAGAAACAATCACAAATTATACAATTAAATATTATAAAACCAAACAAAAAGAAATTCAAACAATCCTACACTACTACAAATGTTTATTATTATTATTACTATATAACTTTAACTATAAAAGAATTAGTCATACGTCTTTGTCTCCGGGTAATCTGGCAGCGACAGGCAACCATGACTCCATCTTTCCACGAAGGAGAGCTCTCCCGAAGCGATCCTCCTCAAATACCCCGCCATCTGATCGTGAACCCGGAGCTCCAACATTAAAATGAATTATTCTGAAGCACAATATTAGGCAGTTAAACACGGTATTAGGCAGTTAAACACGGTTAAGGCACACTTTACGGACAAACCTTGATTACGTAACATAGTGGGGGGGGGGGGGGGTTCGGTCTTGATTACGGTTGATTACGGAGGGGGGGGGGGAGGGATTAAAATTGCCAAAATATTAATTACGTAATATCTGAACGACCCTTTAATGGCCTCCAATCCAGTATGAAAAACTAAAAATTAGCCAAGAAATAGGAGTTTTAGAGCCCAAAATTTGGTACCCTAAGTGGTGTCAAAAACGCGAATTAAATAGGTAATAATCATTTTAGTCTCTTGAGTCTTGACACCATTCTAAGGTTTATACGGGTTCCTGCTAGTCTTGCTAACCTGTAACGTGCATCAACAAAGGCAAGGAGGATTATCGAGTTGAATCCTTTGTAGTTGAACAAAAGTGAACCATGCTTGCCAAATTTCTTCACACCAATATGTTTACCATCTACTGCGCCTGAATTATTATCAAATTACATCCATCTTCCACGGGATAGTGCAAAAGCAATTATTGTAATTTTAGTCAATACTTTACTTAGATAAAGACAATTCCAGTATAAAGTGTTTACAAATACACTAACCTAAGCAATGAGGAAGTTGCCATAATTTCCAAAACTCATCAGCAATGTTTTCCCAGTCAGCTGTTGTTCCTGGCCTGCAGTCAGCAGCGACCTCCAAATACTGTATAATAGCTTGACAGACCTACGAATTGAAATATACTATAATAATTGATATGTGATACGTTATAACATAATCGTTGACGTTATAGCATAATATCTTTACGTTTTAAAGGTTAATCCTAGTTGTCGGAAACAATCGTTACCCCACATCTGGAAAATGGACCTGTGACCTGCTCGCTTCGCTCGTGAATTTTCGCAAAGTGGTGCGGCAAAGTGGTACGGCAACTGAAGCAAGATAGTTCTTGGGCGCTTGGAGCAGGGTCTTGAAAATTTGTTGTGTTTTTCTTGGCCACATTAAAATTTACAATAACAAATTATGTGAAGCCTTCCAAAATAGTGTGTTACAAATTTGAGAAATAACTATTTTAAAATGGCTTTCTCCGGCACCATTAATCGTAGCTTAGTTATTACAGATTATTATATGCACCTTGCAGAGTAGAGGTAACCATAACCGATCCTGAGAAAATGTTTGTGTGCGGACAACTTAAACATTCGCACAGACAGGGAGGCCTGATTCGGCAATAGAGATAATTTTCAATCACAGTTTTAAGAACGATTCAAAGAACTGCTACTAGTTGTTTTCTTTTTTCTTTTTACAGCCGAAAAAAATCTTGTGTCAACAATTTTGGATTATTTTTAGAAAATTTTAAAAGATATTTGAAAAAAATTCCAACAATTTCCTCCGAAATCCTTAATTTCCGATCTAGGATTGGCGATCTGCTATGTTTCTGGATGTGGGATCGTTAAAGATATAGACTTATAGAAACTTATAGATTATGTAACAATGAGACCTCATGAGTAATCCTTCCAAGAGTTACACGATTGCACATCCACCAGAAGCTCAGATTAGAAAATGTAGAACCACTCTTTAGGTACCTGAATATTTTATATTATTAAGTGGTTTAATCGTACTGTTATTTCAAGTTATATGTATTTGAGGCTATACAAAGGAGTTGTCTCTCCCACAAGCACTAATGATGTATTACCCGGAAAGACATACCATAGCTCTGACCATGACCTGATGTTGGACATCAGGTCATGGTTTATCCAGAATCCAGATTCGAGAATGGGTACTGAATCATGAATACAGGGCATTCCTGATGTGGCAATAACACTATGGTACTGGTAAATTGGTGTACACTGTACCGGAATTTTAGTTGGTAGTGTCCTGACTGGTCAATAAGAGTATTCATCCTTTGGGTTGGGAGTGATTTAGTTCATCTTAAATTATTACGATTTCTAATTGAAGTCAGAAGATGAGATAGCTAGAGTGATGGAGGACAGAAAGCTGTGGAGAACTGTTGTCAATGGATCTCTGGAACACTTCCCGCCTTAAGTAAGTCAACTCAAGTCAGTGTATGACACTGTTTACTAAATAAAAACCTACTTAATATTTTGTATTGGTAGAACCTGTCAGGTTACACGAACATTTGAGCTGGTAATATTACCAACTCTTAGTCTGCTTGAATGTAGATCACCTCAACCATTGTTTGGCGTGTTGATTTGTTTTTGGGCCCTTATTTAAGTCTTATTGATTTGGAGGAACTTGGCTTAGATTTTCATATCATCATTTATGTATTGACTGTGCTATTTAAATAATTTGGAAAATGCAGTTAGGCAAGCAATCCCAATACAGACCAATATTGAAGTCTTCCTGTTGACACCATAGCTGTCTGTCACAATAGTGTTTAGACTTTAGGCTTGGTCTGGCAAGGAAAAAAAAACCAAAGAACAGGAAATCTCTCCAGCACGGACAACTATCATCATAACCACCCACGTCAGTGTGAGAAGTAGCTTCTCCTTTGGGGTAAATGATCTCTTTTGTCTCCCTTGTGAACCATGGGTGATTGAATCAGCAATTCCATTATACAGCTTAGTGAACTCCTGCTTTGTCAGTCCAATTGCACTCCTGAAATAATGTGTATAAGTGAAACAATCTGTATGTGCAAATAAATCATATGTTAATGAGGTTATGTTGGATATTTATAAACACAATTTTGAACAGCTTGGTTGATAAAATATTCGATAACTACACTCCTAATGAGAACAATGTCATGGTCCCTGGCTCTAGTAAATTTTCCGACCTTTCCTCCCCATTTCAATTATCAAGAGCCGTATCAAAAAACTTTTACTTGAAACCCAGCAATTGGCAACACCTGGGCGTGAAATTGAGTGGCTCCCCCTAAATAGCTAGGGCATTGAACTAGCTTAGTCAATCAGCATCCCATCCCTTGCATACAATTAATTACAAGTACAAAAGCGCTAATTATACCTGTTTCAAAAGCATCCTGTCTTGAAGTTCCCTGACTGCCGTGTGAATCTTTGGATCTATTTTTATATAGATATGATTTTCATAATATATACCTATATATTCCTCACATAATTTCCATGTCCGCCTGAACAAACCTGGCACCATCAAATCTTACATCTAGAAACCCCAGAACTCATCAAGCCTAGTCTGAATTGAAAACTAGTTGACCAGCTACGTACAGTTTCCTGGACCTTTTGGGCCATGCACTAGCCAATAGCACATGTATGGTCCTGCAGTGTGGTCTCCTTATCCTTGGATCTGTGTTTTGATCCGTCTTTTCATAAAATTTTCCATTTGTATCACTTAGACTCACCTAAATGTTAATCGACACCACTGGTCCTAGTTAGGTCTAGGCATGGCACGACTACTCAAACGTAACAGTTAAATAGGTGTGACATACTATTATATCCTTATAATAGTATAGTTATATTATATCATATGAATTGATTGCACTGCTAATTAATAAAATACGTTGTTTAACTAAAAAATACTTTATTTAACTATTGTCACAGTAAAAACGTAAAAGAAAAAAGGCAATCTTGATAGGGAAAAGAAAAAAAATGAGAAATTTGCCTGTGTACTTTCAAATTAAATAACAAGAATTTTGCTGCGATAAAACCACGCACAATCAAATTCGGCCTCTTGTAAAAGACTTACTTATACTCCTTGTCATTTCCACAGTGCAATAAGTGTTTCATCTGGTTCTTTCCTGCACCATACCTCACTCGTCCTTTAAGATACTTAGATAGAGGAGCTCTGAAAATTATATTTAATATTTAATTCAAGAAGATGCATGTAACAGTAGGACTAAACATTTACTGTTAATTGCCACCAAAATCATAATTTAAGTGAAACAGCTGTAAAATATTACCTGCGGCCGCATCTATGAGCTATATTAGCAAGAACTGCTTGGGAGACAAGCTCATGTCTATATCTTCGTTGAAATCGTATAAGAGCAGCAAGACATTTTTGGTAGAACAGAGGGGAGCATGTCATCGACATTTAACTAGAAAGATGATGGTTTCAGTTTGTCTTAGTATAAGACAAACAAAGTTATAAGAGAGTTCTCTTAAAACTTTAAGACAATAGGAATAAATAATAGGACCTAATAAAATCAAAACAAAATGCAGCCACCTATTTTGTTGTTAAGCTTTGTTAAAAGAAGTAATATTATTTATGTCAAGAGTTAGATTCGTTCAATAATAACAATATCAATATAATCAACATCAATATCAATATCAGACAAAACTATCGAATAAATTATCAAATATTAATTAATTCGTTCCTATTAAAAATTTCATAAATTCAGATATTTAGTATCCAAAAACAGTACAACAAATGGTTAAAAGCGCCAAAAATCGATTTGGGAGATTTTCAGTCTGTAGTACAATCATGATAGTAATAGTAAGTGTGTGCCACTACAATTTTATTAGATTACTGCAATTTAAAATTGTTTGGAGTCCAAATATCTTTTACGTCAGCTGCCTGTGCTTGTATTCATAACTGAGTGGGTGCAACATCCTTTGAATTTGGGTGGTTGCGCATCCACCTGCACCTTCATGGTGGAGCCATGCCTGGTAATGACTGTTGATTCTTGACCTTGTTGATTACTGACCTTGACAGTTTCTGTGGTAAAAACAAAATTATGGTTTAACCTTATATATCGTAGAAGGGCATGATTTATTCACATTACTAAGCATATGTATAAATAACTAGCATACAAGGATGAACTGACCTATAGCCCCGAAATAAATAAGTTGTTTTACATAGACCTGATATTTTAAAATGATGATCCCCACACAGGGAGCAAAAAGTGCAAAGAAAATGCTGTATAATCTGTTATCCTATAATATAATCTTCTACTCATGTAATCAACCATAAACATTTGGAAACCCCATTTGATGATTGCGTAATATGTGACCGACCACTAAAAGGACCCATGAAACTCGGTTCACTGTCCAGGAATCAGTATTGACTAGTACAAATTTTCAGTCTTGCAGTTGTACAATTGCAAAATAAAACATGAACAATAAAAGTATTTAAAACGCAAATTAAATTACTGTGTCGAAATATAACTGACAAAACTCAATTATGGTTTAGCGCTCGATTTTCAAAGTATTATTGAACCAGTTTTTAAAGTGCGCGGCGTATGATTTTCGTTCATGATTACCATTTTCATATTTGTACTTTTTCCATTGTTTGCTACATGTCATATATTCTTCGTGCACGTAAAAAAGCAATATTAAATTTAAGGTGTACCAAAACGTACGCTGAATTGGACTCATAGACGGCGGAACAAATAATTTACGCATTTTAATTATTTATTACCTTTTAAATGTATTTTGGTTGACCTTCTGTAGCCACGGAGGCCCCCTCACACCCAAAAAGGGGTTGTGACGTGTGTCAATTCATTGACTCAACACGAAACACAAGCTAAATAACTTTATAGCACTTTTTTCTGTAAACAATTTTTTAATTGCAATCGGCGCGCGCTACTTACTATTTTGAAATTTAACATTTGCTAAATTCATGCTGTGCAATTCGTGGTGTACAAGAAGTAGACCTTTTTTATATAGAAAGCGAGCGAGAAAGAATTAAGCAGGCACAAAAAATTATGAAATATAGTGAACAATGAAAAAGTAACAATGAAGTAATAATGATACAATTTTAAAATTACTGACTTTAATGAATATTTTAAAAACATTAAATAACAATCACAATTTTCATTTGTAATCTTCATCATTGTTTTCATCTTGATAGTATGCAAAAAATTGAAGTGCAGCTTTACAACAGTGATTACATTATGATAAAACTGTCCTAAGGGTCCGTTCACAACAATGAGTGCGGTTGTCATAAGAAACTTAGAAATCACACTGCACCTCTGATATTTACCATAACGAGGCTCTGGTCCTGGTTGGTATTGGCTCCGTGAAATGATGCTACCCGACTACCCGTTTAAAGAACATGGTTTCCTGGGTCTCATACCCAAAGATTAAAGGACACTACTAGTCCTTGGTGCAGCATACTTTCTTTCATTTTCTCTCTCTTGTTTACCATATATCTTCGACCTTGATATACAAAAATGCCATCTTCATCTAGGCCAGTTCATCATTGTGTCTTGCTTCATGCCCAGCTTTTAGCAATCATCATAGTCTGACCATTTGAGGGCCAAACAGCTGTAGTGCAGCCATTGATACGCTCGGGCATTGAATGACAGATGGTTGAGGTCTCAGAGCCATACAATAACACAGGTTTCATAGTAGCTTGGAGAACTCTTATTTTCACAGGCCTTTTTATATCTGATTGCCAGGACCCTTTCAACTGGTGACACGTAACCCAGACCTTTGTTTTTTGAACCTCAAAATCTTTCTCAGACTTATTTCAAAGTTTTAAGAGAACTCTCCTTAAATTATTTTAATGCAGTCACTCAGATAAGTTTATACCAGGACACACTTCAACAAAGACACATACTCTGCCCACAATAAGGGGCCATAATTGTTTCAATTATGTAACTGTATATAGAATTATTATTACTATTTCTTGATGGGGCTGCCAAGGTATATGAAATCACTGACTATTTCAATTTTTGTGCCACTCCCTATCTGCCTTGATCTGCTTTAACGGGTGATACTCTTAAAATATTTGTTTCAAGTATTTTAGGACCGTCATCAAGTCGAACTCGGCGCGCGTCCTACAAGATCCCCCTCCTGGAAGATTGCTTAATCAGTTGAACCAATTGCTTAAACCAATTGCTTAATCAGCTTAACTATAGGTCAGTGCCCCCCCCCCACTGCTGGCAAAGCAACCCCTCCATTTTTCGAGCCCCTCCTTAAATTCGACAAATTAGATGATTTTAGAGAATACGTCTAAAGGCAAAACACACAATTTTCAAGAAAACAACAATTTCATTTAGAATCAATTAAAGCAGACAAAAATATATTTCATATATAATATAACCAGCACGAACTTTCTATCGGTATCCTAGGGGACTTGGAGTAGCAAGAGATTGACTAGGAGGTATATATATACTTTTTACAAAGATACATCAAAAAGAATCCAGGGTGATACAGGATCGGAGAGTGCAGTCCATAAAGTTTACACACCCACCTTCGCCTCCTTGATTCTTGGTTGGATAGAAAATTATGAAAACTTGGCCGTTTATACTCCAAGTCCCTTTGTTAAAAGAAGTAATATTATTTATGTCTAGAGTTCGCTTCATTCAATAATAACAGTATCAATATAATTAATATCAATGTCAGACTAAACTACCAAATAAATTATCAAATATGAAGTAATTCAGTTCAATTTAAAAATTTATAAATTAGGATATTTAGTATTTAAAAACATTACAATAAATGGTTAAAAACACCCAAAATCGATTTGAGAGATTTTCAGTCTAAACAGTACAAACATGATAGTAATAGTGTGTGCCGCTGCAATTAGATTAGATTACTGCAATTTAGAATGGTTTGGAGTCCAAGTATCTTGTAATTCTGTGCTTTTATTAATGGTGCTTTGGTTCTCAATTTTATCAAGTTGATGGAAGTTTCTAGGTGATTGCACAGCATTCCAAAGCTTGGCTGCATTAAATAAAAAGGTATAATTTGATTTATTTAGAAGAACAACCGTTGCACGGTTTGAAATATTACATGAGTTATTAGAGGGTAGCAATATAACACATTATATATAACCTATGATATAACTTATAATGATACAACCTAAGATTTAACCTATATGTATATACATTATACATGTATAGCTGAAAGTTATATATGATACAGTTAAACAAAAAATTTCAGTTAAACAAAAATTTCAATTTTATGCCATTCATTACAGATTAAACAAGTTTACAATAAATCAATTTGATATTTAACGGAATCCTAATTCAATGTGCAGTATGGTTGTCACTCTTTAAATAGATTAGATATAGGTTGACGGGGCAAAGGAGTGTGCGTGCTGTTCGCTATTGCTCACACCAAACGGCAACCTAGTAAAAGTTTTGTATGAACACCGGTCTCCATCACGATACAAAATTAGGATTGTAGAATTTATTGTATAACTATTAGTGCAGTGGAGGTAGCGGTGTGGTGCATTAATAGAGTGACAGCCTACTGATTTAGGGTTGTTTTTAAGTGAGCATAATGGGTGTATTTTTGGATCTAATGGCAACTTTAAAATTTGTTCTTTTAATCATTTATTAAATATCATTAAATACGATATAACCTTATCAGGTAACTCTCTGAATATTTAGCCATCTTTGGTACAAAAAGATTTTTCTTTAAACTAATGAAAACTGTAGCATTTATTGAAACTTAATTTGTTCACTTATACTTTCATATTTAACTTTAAGTGTGCTCTTCTATATAATTACATCGATTTTAGATATGAGTGACAGCGACACTACCAAGTTAACCCCTGATCACTCAGTCCTTCTGGCAAATGTGTACAAGGAATATGGGGATATCTTCTATGATAAAACAAGTGAGTATATGAGGTAAAGCAAAAATCTTTCATATCGACCTTGGGTTTTAATTGATAAATTTTATAGCACATCTTAGAATGAATTTTGTATCATCATGTGTCTTTATTGCATTTATTATTTGATTAGTTGGTTAATCAACTTGCCCTGGGGTTAATTGCTTGAATCTCAGTTGGGCTAATAACTCGAAACTGAACAGCAGCCATCACTAACCGAATGAATGGTTGTAGCCCTCCTTATGCCACTGGAATGGAAAGCTCAAATTTGTTTCCTCCATATTTAATATATATCTTCTACTCAGGTTCCCATTACATGCATGATCCAAAGCAGTGCTTGAGAAAGAAGACGGCAAAAGAGCTCATAAAAAAAAAGGTCCTAAAAATGGAGACAAGTGGGATAAGAGACGGGACCTTGTCTCATGAGTTGTTCAGAGTGATCATACAAGATCAGAAGAGAGGATGTGAGTATCTAAATTTGGTTTTAAATATACCATTTGCACTCTATTTGTACGGATTTGGTGACTGGGGCCGGATTGGTGACTGGGGTGATTGGGGTGACTGGGGTGACTGGGGTGATTGGTGACTGGGGCCGGATTTGGTGACTGGGGCCGGGGGGGGGGGGGGGGGGTCCACAGTGCACAGCAAGGTCAGTGGGCCATCCATTGTGCTGGTTAATAATTTACAATGTGGTCGATCCCCCCTCCCCAAACCCACTTTATGGCTGAAATAAAATTATTTTAAATGTTATTATATATCGAATCTCTTTCTCAAAAACTCATTTCCAATTCAGGGAGTGGTATCGATGCCCGATTTAAGGTGATAGTAAAAAGAGTGGAGGATTTAAAGAAGAAATGCGATGTTAGTAAAACATCTGTTGATACCTTGGCCTTATCGGGTTCCTAGAATCTGATTTTGTTTATTTGCCTTACTATCACATTTTAATCTGTGACCACGAGCTTCCAGCATCTACATATAAAACATCTATAATACCGATCTCTACACTAACCTTTTCAGGGAGGTTTAGAGAACCCCATCGACTCAATTATTGGACCGTGGAGCTACTGGAAGGGAGAGAAATGGCTACAAGTGGCCATGGCCAGTGATGGGTACGGGAGAGGTCGGATTAAAGGAGAAAAAATCAAGCTTTACATTGTAAGTGAAACTTTTTGTTTTATAGAATCGATAGTTATGATAGGATCAAGAAACATGAAATACAGTTGACATTTCGTAAAAATCTCAACATACATAACATGTCTAGCAACATGTCATCAACAGATACAATACTGTTTCAAGGGCTTTTCCGAGGGCAATGGGTGCTGTGACATCTAAAAGCATCTTACTTATAATTCAGAGAATTCCCTTTGTACAATGTCTGTACGACCGCAACCGCCCACGTGCAAATTAGACGAGAAGGTATGAACGGTGTTGAAATGTGCACGTGCTATGATTGCTTTAACATCATTTTGATCGGTTTTGTGGTAATCTCCTTTTCTTTTGCGGTGCAGCCACGGTCCTTTCGGTACAAATTTCCCTGCAGTATAGTTGGGACGAAACCCCAGGCATATACGCTCGTGTTATTTTTGCAGCTCTAATGAAAGCCACTACTATTTACACCGAGTAAGGTCAAGAAGGTACTGGTGAGAAGCCTCCTTAAAATTTATTTGGGTTAGAAACGACTTCTGGGTCCCTACCCTGGCACAAGATTATTCTGAATTTCCTTGCTTTTTTGGATTTTATACCAGTATGAAGAAAGGGAAAATGAGCCAAGGGATAACAATTTTAGTGCCCGAAATTTGAACCCAACGTACTGTCAAAATCGCCGAACAATCATTGTACAGACGATTCTATCTAATTAATTTTAAATACATATACTATCTATTTTTGTGGCTTTAAATCTAAATACATTCAGCCATGCGGTGGTGACAATTCAGACGAGTCAGATGGGGCTGCACCTTCTTCAAAGAAGCAGCGTATTCATGGTAAGCAGTTTAGAATGCACATTTTTAACTTGTTCAAAAAAGTTACTTTAAACTTAACTTGAACTTTTTTGTTAAATTATTTGATGCCAACCCCGTACGAATTCCAAAGCAAATTTCCGAATCATTAATAGACTTGTCAAACATGTGGCTTCAGACTCAAAACTACACTTGAAATATATTTTAACTCTTATTCAAGTCATTTATATGTGAAATATTTTTGATTTTGTAAACACGGAACATTTTCAGATGTGGGATCGAAAACCCCTCCAGCTTCATCGAAAACCCCTCCAGCTTCATCGAAAACTCCTCCAGCTTCACCCCAGAGCAGGATTCCTACATGGAGCCAAAAGGGTATATTGCATGCTATCTATACCAAAATTGGCATTGATCGTTTGTAGTTAGTACGGTATCTACTATTACTGTATAGATTCGACAAAACTCGGATTTTGTGGCTGCAAAAAGCAATAATACTCGACTCGACTAAGGGCAGCTTCAACGTCCGAACAGAGATAGTTTTTTCCAAATCTGTCTATCCACCATAAGTTTGTTTGTCTCTATGCTGTCGTCAAACACCGTTTCCCTCCAAAGGATGTTAATATATATATATGTGAGGTGTGGTCTTCCCCTTCGACGATATCCTTGAAGGGGTTCCCACTTCCCAGAAGAGAAGTTGATGATTCAGAAGTTCTTCGTGTCTGGCTAGATCACCTGCAAGTCTCATCCTCCGTTCAGCTATCAGATGCTCTGATCAGATGCTCTGATGAGGTGTCCATATAGCCATATACCTTGGCGTTAGTCTGCCGATCTGTCCAGTCTATGGGTCTTGTGGGCCACGAGTTTAGGTGTAAATGACGTTTTGTGATTGAGCTCCTCCGTCCTCGGGACTCAATGTTTCCGGTCGCCCTTTCTGTATTTAGCCTGGACACAGCCCAGTTTCCAGTCTTCACCACGTGGAGGTAGCATTTGAACATATACTAAGCTTACAACTCTACCTATAGGACGAGACGTCGTGAGCTTCAAAATTCTCCAAAATATATAGCACATACCCAGTTAGCAAACACTATACACAACATACATACGATACTAAACAATGTTTTAACTGCACCAAATTGTCGATCTTATTTAGATTGTAGTTCTCACAAAGCTTTCTTAAGATTATTCTTGAATATACTGATGGGAGTGGAGAAGTCTATTTCACTTGTTGACTTACGGCAGTGATTCCAAATACTAGTTGATTGATAGATGAATAGTGAGGATGGGATGGGTGGGATGAAGTAGTTGTCTCGTCTTGGTGACCTGTTGAATAAAGAGAACATTGAGACTGGTGATTGGAACTTATTAATTTTGAACATTTCCAGTAAACAGTGCAACCTATGAAGATTGTGGACAGTCAGGAAGTCATACTCGTTACAGATTGGTTTACTGTGTTTTAGTTCAAAGAAATCTTTGCCTAACATCTGCTTGATAAATTTACCGGTCTAATCCCTAGTGATAGGCCTTACTCTGGCACACAGGTTTTGAACTTGTTGAAGTACGCATCATTATCACCAGAGGGAATTCTTATGCATTTCTTTTGTGTTTTAAATATGGCTTCTAGTTTATTATTTGATACACCTCCCCAAACAGATATTCCATAACATAGGTGTGATTCGAAAGGGGTGTGGTACAGGTCCTTATATAGTTTTTTAGGTACACAGCGTCTTATTCCACATAGTGTATCTTTCCTACATTTCAATTTACGGTTTAACGCTCTTAAGTGAGCATCCCAGTTCAGTTTTTGGTCTATAATGACTCCTGGAAGAAACTTAGTTTCCTCTACCTTTTTAATTACTATATTATTCAGTGTTAGTTATAATTCATTGGTGTCTGAATCTGGTTCTTTTCTACAGTTCGGCCTGAAGTGGATATAACAAAATTTCTTTATGTTGATATGCAGCAAGTTACCCTTCATATTATACTGTTGAACAAGTTTAAGAATGGTTTTAGCTTTGCAGAAAAGTGTTTTTATATATTTATCTACAACTAATATGTTGGTGTCATCGGCAAAAAGTATAAACTTACCTAGGTCTGATACTCTATATATTTCATTGATGTAGATAATGAAAAGCAAGGGACCTATCCAGTATCCAGTAGTGACACTTTGGGCCACCTAACCACACAACCATTGGAAGACCAAAAATAATAAATAACTATATAAACAACGATTTTCTAAACTTCTTCTTCTAAGGAATTAAATTTAAATTTAAACATATTTATATACATTTTTCTGCAGCTAGGAGTGGAAAGGAAAAGCTGTCAGCTCATCAGGGTAAGTAATTAATACACTTATGCTGTTTAATACACAAAACTACTCGAAGTACTTTGGTGAACGTCTTGATATTTTCCATCCTGGAATACAGAGAGGAGACGTATGTCAGATAATGAATGTTGCTTTGACAATCAGGAACAAGCAGTCCTTGGGGCGCGTCTGACGCTCCAACACTTGTTAACAAGTCCCAAGGCAGGTGAATGTTCAACCAACACGATTAACTAAATGAGTGCATCTTTGAATCTTTGCTATTGTACACTGTACCGAGACGCACTCATTAAGTTAATCGCGTTGGTTCACTCACCTGCCTTGGGACTTGTGTTGGAGCGTCGAACGCGCCCTGTTGCCCGAGGTACATCTCCTCTTTATTGAGGGGTAAAGCATCGTGTTACAACTTAGAACTATAGGCGAGCTTGACGTTTTCCATAACTATTTTTATAACTGTAGACAGTTTTTGGGAGTTCCAAATAATTTCTGATTATTCTGATTTCTTGCGACTAATGATACTGCACTGTTAAGATAAACGACGTTTCAAAGTAACAACTTCGTATTCATGCTGACAAAATTGGTAAATATGTAAGAAAACTGTCTCATAAAAATTATAACTTTACTTGGAGAATAAAAATAAAAATCATCCAGAGATAAGCAATTCAACTATGGAGTCTACCATTGATCTGGCGTGGTCTCCTAATCTCGCTTCCACACCAAGAAGGGGAAAAAAGACGAATGAAGAAGGTTTTTAAATTTATTGATTTATTTATAATGTGCATGGGAAGTCCTCGCTGTCTTTCACCTAATATAAGTATTGAGGAACAGTTAACGTCTTAATATGATTTATGGGTCCCTGCCAAAAGTAACCATTTAACCCCAAAATTAAGCCTTAACCCATCCTAAATTGGATGATTGGATGCCGGTATGGAGATTGGATGATTGGATGCCGGTATGGAGATAAAATTTTGTCTTTAGCCTTTTTTGGGCAATAACTGTAATGTCTCAAATGGGCTATATTTCAGTTAATTCGCCTCTTGGAGCATCATCGATCAGCTGCCTCGAGTCGCTTGTGACATCTTTTGCTGAAGAACATGGGGACGAAGAATGTTTCTCGTTCCTTGGTAAAGTACAGACACGATTAGTGACCGGACATTACAACTAATGAACGGTCATTACTAATTCATTTACTTACTTTGGTCCAATGCTGTTAAATTCGCACTAAACGTATTATTCGAATTTTTTTCTGAAATTTGCCGCACTTTAAAAAAATACGAAAACAGGAAAATGTTCACGAAAGTTGGCTTTGTATGGTGGAATATTGCCAAAACATGTGCTTCCTGCAACACGTGCGTGGTTACTGGTTAGTGACTAGCGTGGGTACCCCGTGGGTACTGACA
>NC_087076.1:10592563-10667074 GCF_026151205.1 Bolinopsis microptera | reverse complement strand
AGATCATAGCAACTTTGTAACTCCCGTTCGAAAAAATTAGGCGTTCAGCTTTGTTCAGAGAAAAAAATATAGGTGTTTAATATTGAATGGGCGTGGTCTAAAATATTCGAATTTTCAAATTTGACGACGGAATCCTCGAACCAGTAAGTACAGTATGCCATCTGCAAAGCAACAGCTCTCAAATATAAAACACGGCGGAGGTATAACTGGTTTGTCAATAATGATTCACAATCATTGGGAACATGAGGTGTAAAAAAGTGAAATGAATTAAATAAAGCCAATTTAGTCAAAAACGTCAAAAATGACCCTCCCGCTAACCGAAAACGGGGCGGAAATATTTATTTTGGGCTTTTTGACCCCAAACCAAGTTATTTTTTCATTTTGGAGGTCCCTTTACCCAAAAAACAGGGCCGTTAAAAATTCATGACATCACCCAAAAATATTCGTATCCGTGCCCACCCCTAGTATAAGACCCAACGTTGGCACACTGCCTTTTGGCCCACCCTGTATATTTAGTATATATAATACCTCTAGTAACTCTCTTGTTACTCCAAGTCTCCTAAGATATTCTGGTCTTAAGTTCGTGCTAGTTATATATATAAAATATATTTTTGTCTGCTTTAATTGATACTAAATGAAATTGTTGGTTTCTTGAAATTGTTGTTTTGTTGATCTAAGGAATTCATTGTGTTCAAACAGCCATTATAACCGAACAATCTTTAGTTTTGGCTCATATTTTTACACAAGATAAGATACCTTACTTTGAAGATGATGTGATCTTACTGATGACACAGCATGAATACAGTTAATTGATTGAGTTAGGATTTCCACTATGTTTCAAGCAAGCCACTAGTAATGAAAGTGATAGAATTTTACCAAGGAAATTTTGCTTATCAAATGTGCGCATATGTTTACTTTGAAATTAAATTGTTGCAGAAAATTGTGGCTGTGAGTTGATTACAGTGATTAAAGCTTTGTGTAGTAATGTAATTTCATGTTAAAACAGCTTTGCTCCTATGATTGAAAGATAATTTTCTGACTTGATAGAAGTAAAGCTAACACATTAATTAGAATAATTCATTGCGTCACATTGATTTTGTCAGATTAATCGAAACTTAATTGCATTGTGTTGTTCAGCTGCATGGGATTGGTTGGAAGAGAAATACAATGTTTTACGGAAGAGACTGGACCAACTGGGATACAGGCAGACCCTGGACGTCTCATCAGTTCCTCTTGTCGAAAAGTTATTCGCCTGACCTATTCACACAACAGAGAGTTTTAAAGCAAGCAAACAGCACACTGCATCTTTAAAGGTGATCATTAATCCTGTCTAGATTCCTGAATGGAACAGTGGACTATGTTTCATAAATGACGGACACACTTTTAACACTAATATAGAAAAGTTTAAATTGACATGACGTCATCTTTTTTGAACAACGATTTAGGCCAACATGTATTTATTTTAAAAAATATATAAAATCAAATGAAATGGTCGTTCAAGCTTGTTTTTACTCTTATATTTCCAGGAAGAAAGCCAAGCAATCATTCAACAAGGTGATCCATACAAAGCTGAGAACACTCGACTGCTCAGAGAAAATAATGATCTACACATTCAAATTATCAAGGTATAATGCAGCTTGTATTCAAATGAAAAAAATAGATAATTTAGATATCGTAATGATAAGAACAGCATGATGCATTATAAAGTCTATTATATAATAGTGACATTGAAAGGCAAAACACAAACACTGAATAGCTAAATAATTATACAGGAATTTTAGCTCACAAACTTCAGGTGAAAGAAGAAACTGATGGTAAAGTCAAAGATCTGAAAAGTGCCCTCAGGAAGTCAGAACATGAATGTGCAGATTTGCAGTTTTTGAATTCCCAATATGCTCATAAACTGAAAGCCTTACAAAAACAAGAGCAAGCTAAATCCACCAGAATACAACAGCTTCACGTAAGTTCCATCTGGAAATCAGGAAATTGTTCTCTGAATGTTTGCCTTAAAATTATATCATATTTTTTGCTTGTATATTATATTACATTATTTTTAGGAACGAAATATGAATGCAGTGGTCGAAACCCCTGGTGGCAGACGACGCCACATTGCCCAAAGAAGACCTGTCCTTGAGATGAACACTTCACTGCCCATGTCCCCTGGATCCGACATTCAAACACCCACAAAACCTCAATCAGATCCCTACATGTGTGATCTGCTTCGTGTTGCAGATCAGCAGATTGCAGAACTCAACAGACAGGTCAAAAACATGGAGGGAAGCAAATGCAGCATCTACAAGGAAGAGTGAGACGTTGGTAAAGCAGGTCACTTTAAGAGACAAGGAGATTGATAGGCTACAACATTTGTTGGAAGGTGGCAGACCTACTAAGGCCATGATAAACGATGGGATGGCTGAGAGCACTGAAAGAGTTATCTCTCATCTTAATATCCAGGTGAACACTTGTTAACCACCTTCTTGAACTTGAATAATTCAAAAGCAAGTAATGCTAGACTTGATAAAAATTACCTAAAGCTGTACATTGTTTTTAATTTTGGGTTGATCTAAGCGATTGAGAAGCATTATAAGCTTTCTGTTGTTTTTCACTTTAGACATGATCTAAGCAATTGACCAACTATGTTCATCTAGGTCGAATATTTGCAACAAGCCAACAGAGAACTGGATGCTAAATTGAGAGCCTCACTGGCTAAACAGCGAGAGGAAATGGAGGGAAATAAGGTTATTATTCATTCACTTTATTTCACGTTATTTCCTTTTAGAAATAAAGTTTTCCGTGCAGTGTTCATAAACCGTATCATTCGTTCATTCTAAACCTTATCAGGCATATCAAACCAAGGAACACAGACCTGCAACAAAAATACAACAAAATTCAAGAAGAGCTAGAAAAGATGAAGGTAGAAAAGAACGCACGCCTCGGAACATACGAAACAGAGCTTGACATGAGTCTTCCACAAGAATAAAAGACAAAGAGAACTTGTTCGAGGAGAAAGCAGCACAGCATGTTGCTCTACAAGAGAAGGTAGACGAGCTAAAGTTGGAGAAGAAAGATCTAGTGAAGTTGCTGACGGAGTCTCATGTTGAGACGGAGAGGTTCACTCTAGTGGTGAAGAGATTGGAGGAGGATAAGAAGGAGGCGGGCAGACAGATCAGGGATCTGGGGGAGGAGAATAAACAGCTGAAGAGGAATGTGAACAGGTGAATAAGTGACCATCTGTTTTTTTCTTACTCGATCACACAATTTAACAGGAATTGTAATTGAAAAGTTTTTGCATTCGGCATGACACATTCATGCTCCCAAATTATATACTTTTACTGTGGTAAAATTTAAATAGGATACGGTTCATTAATTGCTAAAATTAAAGATTTAACTGAGTTGTCGAATAAATCTAATATTTATCTCAGTTTGGAGCATATCACCTCGTTAAAGACAACCAACTTGGAGCAAACAGAAAGGAATGGCTGAAGCTAACTGGCAGGACCAGATTGATAAGTTGACTGATGAGAGGGACTCTAATAAAAATCAGATTACAGTTCTTTTGAAGGTTAAATTTTAAAAAGTTACAAAACTTTCAAGTATTAATTAAATCATCTGCCAAAGTCTGTTTTAAAAATGTAATTTCTATAAGCACACTGCGGTGTATCATACGTCTGTCCAAATACAGGAGGTAGACGATGTACAGAAGGAGTAGAACCTGAAATCAGAAGAAGTTATTATTACAGACAAGAGTGCTCCAATTTACAGTCCCTTATCTCAAAATACACTATACCTGCAAGGGAGAATGAACCGGTTAGTAATTAGTTAATGAAAGATGATGATAATTATTCACAATATATCATCTTGAATATATATAATATATATTATGTAATACATCAACAACTATGTAATTTAAATCAGTCTATGTAGCTAATTACACTGTACACAATTAAAATACTGTAAGTTTTACCAAACTCCCCACCCTTGGTCTTATCTCCTTCATTCCTAGCTATCACAACTGGAGAAGCTGTCAACTGAACGAGATAAAGCAAAGCGGCAAGTTTCTGAACTGCAGGAGTGAGATTCTGAACCTAAAATCTAATGTCCGTCTCGTTACCTCGGAGAGAGACAACATCGATGCTCTCTACCTTCAGGTTTCTAAAATCTTAACATTATAAATCTGTGGACAGACATGTACCTAAAGTGTTGCCATTTTAAATTTTACCATTACTTTAATCAAGCTATAAGTTATTCTGAACTTTGTAAGTAACTCCATTTCTTTCTTCCTCAATTTCCTAGTTGTTTTTATGCTCCAAACCTACCACGTGTACTAATACCGTGTCTCAACCAGGCAACTGATGAAGTAAAGAGACTTCGTTCTGAACAGACTGATCAGTTACTGGCGGAGTCAGGAGCATCTCTCAAGATAGAGCGAGATAACGCCATCACCAAGCTAAAACAGGTTAGTCAGCTGTCTCGTCATAATGTTACTGGTTTACTGGTTACTATTTTGGTGAACTATTGAACAATAATTTACAATAGAATTAAATGTATGCCAACATAATACAAAATTTTCTTATATGAAGTGGCATATTTCAACCAACAAATCAAATAATCATTGCCCAGAAATGAATATTTGACTTGTTTGCAGTTAGTCTCATTACAATAATCTAAGAAACAACTTACTGAAGCACTTTGGAAGGTCCACATCAGATGTGAACTCAGTTCCAGTCACACAGGTTACAGTAGCTTCTTCACCCGCTTGTTTCCATCCTCTAGCACACTTGACAGTTAGTGTCGAGTCTGGATCAGCTGGAAGTGTTCCCTCTGTGATCCTGTAGTTCCAGTCTTGTGGGTAGTGCTGTGCACGGGTCGGGGTCATCTGAAGAGTGTGACAAATTTATTAAAAATGAATATTTTCTACTACTATTCGAGTTTAAGAACAGGTTACTTTTGTTATAGAATTAGAGATTTAAATTTCTCTTACCCGTTGAAAATCGGTATTGTTTCGAAGCTGTGTCCATAAAATTTGCCAGATGGAATTGGATACTTGTTGCCTTGTATTTCATCCAGCAATCGGCGACTTCACTAAAGTCCCAATCTACTTCAAGTTCATCATCAAACCATATTTTGAGGGTGGTCTGAGTTTTCAGGAAAGTCAGAATACCCCCTCTTGATAGAAAACCAGCTGTCGTTTTAAAAACATAGGGACCGCACTTTTTTACGTTGATTTTACTCGCTTCAAAGGTGACAAAAGCATTATTCAAGAAAAACCGAATGTCATGTCCTGGTTTAATCATCGCATCAGTTTTGATCTGGAATTTCTTTTCTTCAATAGGTCCTTCGAGTCTAACCCCCTTCTCCGTAGGAACATCATTCCATTCAGTATATCCTGAGAGATGAGACATATGTTTGATAAGTGAAACTAAGTGAACTCTCAATGTTCTTTTCGATCAAATTCCATCAATATTTACGGTTTGATATTGCTGTGTCATTATATTTAAACCAAAAGATGTGTATATTTTGAGTGTATTCTAACTTGAAGTTCTTAGTTTAAACGTACCTGCGTAACAGATCCCCATGAGAACCATAAGAGAATCTCTGTAGAAACCCAGTGTCCCATTTCTGTATCTGGTTCTGCTCAGCCTGCTTTTACGATTACTTTGACTTCGGAAACTTAACGCTAAAAATGAGATATCAACGATTGAGCGATAATGTTTAAAATTACAAAAAACAACAAAAATCGAATTGAATTGAGTCACGGTGTAACTCTTGAAAATTGCACTACAAAATGATTAAGTAGGGGATAATACCAAATATTGTGATCACAAACAATTTAACAGTAATTGTAGCACAGCTTACTTAACTAAAAATATTTAACTACGTATTTACCAAGATTTTAGGCACAATTATAGTAGAAAAGCCTATTTAAAAACAATTAGAGGCTAACAATGTGTACAAAATGACTTTGCTGCGTGAATAGAAGCGAACTAAGCTATTTTCAGTTACGTTTCTCCTGGACGTGATCGCAAGTATTGCACGTGTTTCAATGAGGTCAGTTCATACACTGTGGGAGTCTGGGACTACGTCTGTATAGCTTAGTAGTATAGGAGTGCAATACACTGTGGGAGTCTGGGACTACGTCTGTATAGACTAGTAGTATAGGAGTGCAATACACTGTGGGACTACGTCTGTATAGAATAGTAGTACTAGCAGTGCAATACACTGTGGGACTACGTCTATATAGACTAGTAGTATAGGAGTGCAATGCAACTGTGGGACTACGTCTGTATAGAATAGTAGTACTAGCAGTGCAATGCAACTGTGGGACTACGTCTGTATAGAATAGTAGTATAGGAGTGCAATGCAACTGTTAAGTGGTAGTATAATTATAGCACTGCCAGGAAAAGCTTCCCGCTAAATACTCCAAATTACAATAACATTAAACTAAAAGCTCGAAATTAAGAGGCCATCCGTGCTCAACTGGGCCCTGGGGCATACCGTATAGCCCGTTATAACGGGTGCTTTATTTAACGGAGGTGCAGGATAAGGGTAGTCTGTACTAGAATAAGGGATACCGCGACACAGCGTATTAGAAGGACCACATTAGCTGAGTAATTTAGTGATGGTTTTCAGATTAAGCTAATAGATAATTGGCTAATGTATATCGTTATGGGAATTAATTATCAATTCATGCATCTTAATAAGCTCTTTTCGGTGAGCACTGAACGTGTCATTTACTATGGAAAGAGGGGGTCAGACAATTATGATTTAAGTATAACCATAGCAATGAAAAAGCAAACTTCCAGCGGTTTCAGTTATCATAGACGTCACTAACTTTTAACACAGCCTTGAGCTAGAGACCAGAGAAACACTCAACATATTTGAAGGGATGACATAATGCAGCCTCACTGCTAGAGGTCAGCTTATATACCAGACTAAGTTAACTGTATGTGACCGGCTTGGTATGGGGTGGAAGGTGGAACGTTTCCCTAACTTTAGAGAACAATAGTCCACGTCCTGACTCACAAGCTTCCATGCATATTAATAAATATCGGGCCTAACACCTTTGAGTTCAATCCTAATTTACCCAAATATTAATGAACTCTCGGCAATTCGGTAGTGTGGCAAAGCACGGTTAACGCACGGTTAAGGCACGGTTAAAGCACAGTTAAAGGCACGGTTAAGGCACAAGGGTTACATAAGGCACGGTTCTTAAGGCACGGTTGGAGGGTTCATTAAATTTATAAATAAACATTAACTAACCCTCCAAGTACCAAGATTACTTGATAAATATTAACGAACCCTCCAAGCTAGCACATTACTTTCAGGCATTATCAGCCAAAGAAGGCCTGACAGAGCAACTAGCGCTAGACAAACAGACCGCCCAGCTGGAGACAGAACAATTGGGAGACAAGGTGAGGGAACAGGACCGTAAGATACATTCGCTCACTGTGGAGAGAGATTTGTTGCAGAACAAAGCGAGCAATGCTAAGGAGACTATAAAGAAGTTAGAGGAACTAGTCACCACTTCTTCTACTCATCTTTATACAGCTCAAGCAGGTAAATTGTGGACTCACATGTATTATTCATCTTCAAAAGTAAAATCCGGGACCTGGGTAAGGCTATCCCGCACCTAGATGGTGTTATTTTGGGGAGGTGCGTTGTTTTGAAAGTTGTTATAAAAGCTGCAACGTACCGTTTAGTTAGGATCTAAGAGAGCACTGACTGTTATGACAGCTACAGTATACTCAGCCTAAGTGACCAAGATGGCGGAGGCAATGTGAGTCATGATAACTAACAAAACACCTGGGCTCCTCTCTTTACAAACACTGTCATTATATATACTGAAGCTGAGGAGCGGGGGGTGGGCTAGTCTGTACTCTGCTTATTAGACCTAGCACTCTCTTAAACACGATTAGTTAGCCCTACTAATCAAATAGGGGTGCAAGGACCCCTGATGACTAGTATATATATATGACAATGCAAACACGGTATACTGGCTGAATGACTCTTGGAAAATCATAATATTAGTACCTTCACGGTATGAAGGCTCAGGGTAGGGTATCTTATCACCAGCCATATTATTTTCAAAACTTAAAAGTTTGAATCTGGATTTTGTTTAGATAATTTTAAAATGTTGTCTAGACAACACAAAAAATTCCAGTAAATTGTCTAGACATTGTCTCCATAGAAACCCTAGCTTTACATAGGCAATTTTTATCATTAGTCACGCTCTTAAAATGAGCTATGACATGTTGTTGTCAATAGATTGATGAGCTGTCAAACTGCAAACCTAGTTTTACAAATACATAGAAGCGTCGCGTTCATCTGGTCTCTAACCACCAGATGATTGTGTTACCTTATATCACCTGATCAAGTGTCTTCACTAGACGTATTGTTATCATTGACTCATGAGTAATGAGTATATGTATATAATACTTGTATGAAGATTTCTTATCTTCAACTTTCTGGAAGATATTGCCTGTAATTCCTCGTAAAGTATTGAGTGCATAAACACTAAATAGCAGGAACATTGTCCACCTCCTAAGATAGCAGCAAAAAACAGCGAGTATACTCAAATTAAGCTGATAACAATTT
This sequence comes from Bolinopsis microptera, assembly GCF_026151205.1. Classification (NCBI taxonomy): domain Eukaryota; kingdom Metazoa; phylum Ctenophora; class Tentaculata; order Lobata; family Bolinopsidae; genus Bolinopsis; species Bolinopsis microptera. Next base: position 10,658,479 of record NC_087076.1, on the reverse strand, counting down.
ACAATCCCAGGGAAATCACACACGGAGTCGCAGATAATGCATCTTAAGACGGTGGCTGGAGCCGCGCAGCGCAGCAGAGACGATCTGCACAACAAACTGTCAGAGGTCAATATGGAACTGGAGCTGGTAAATCAGCGCAACAACTTCCTCGACAAACAGGTACACCCTTCATTTGCTGGTTCTTGACATTACCCGTGAATTCATTTTTCTCTAATTACTGGTTTTGCAGGTTAGCCATCGTAAGTAAAAACTGCGCCACAGAAATGAACAACTATTTGAAATTTGAAGAGTGTCAATTTAGTGGGTAAATTAACATTACAGTGATAACACATGTTATAGTATTCAAAGCTAAAAGTTGTAAAGCAAAAGATTAAGAACAATGAAAACTATTTCTACATCATTGGCCGTTTAAATTATTATATATCCTTGCGCAATTTACAACGTTTAAGCTAAACGCTAATAGGATTGAACTGTTGGAATGATTAAAGTTATCGTACGAGACCTGTCACGACGACGAGAACTAATGATAAGACCTCGTCAGATCGGGATGTTTACGTTTTACTTTACCAGAAACTTCTAACACCATCATTCAAACAGTCTTAAACAATAAACACATCATAACTTTAAAGCTTTTCATGACAATGGCTACAAATTTAAATCAGAAGTTTTCATTGAATTGCGTTTTAAGTAGACAGAGACTTCTTATACCATTATCAGTCTCACATGAAACGTTACTGTGACAGGTGCAAGAGCTACAAGATTCGCTGCGAGGTAAGAACAACAGCACAATCAAGATGAAGCAGACCCTTGTGGACAAGGAGAAAGAACAGGACACACTGTTACAACAGCTGGACGAGAAAACGGAGAAGATACATGAGATAAACCAGAAGTTCATGAAGCAAGATAATGAGTTGCACGTGCTGACCATGGAGATAAAGGCTTTTGAGGACAAGTTCTCAGAGCAGAAACAACTTGTCGGACAGAAGGTTGGTTCTTTGTACTTCGGTCTGGTTTTTTTCGTTCATAGCAGAGGAGTGCTTAAGGTAATTTTAGAGTTTTTTAACTGGTGACTAAGTAAGAACCATACAAATAAACATTTTTCCCTCTAGGACCAGGAAGTTGCCAGTCTGAGAAAACAAGTGAACAAGATGATCGAGGAACTGTCACAACTAGAAAGTGTGAAGGAATTAACCTTGAAACACAACAAACAACTAACCGATGATATTGCTAACATGACTTCTGAGAACCAGGTTTGTAACTGTGAGCGGGCGCGGCGGGGGGCGGGTGGGGGGGGGGGTGGGGCTCCATTCAAGCTTAGTTCAGATACAAATTACAGTATCTATCCAAATGGATTTAGTTAGTTCTATTCGTATAAACATTTAAAAACTAATTTCAGAGGCTGAATAGCGAGATGCGAGGTCTTGAGAAACAGGTTCAACTACTAAGAAAGGACTCGAACGAGAAAAGTCACGAGCTCCACAGTATTGAGCACCTGATAGGACTCAAGGTTTGCCATAATTACCAATTACCATACATATTACTAGAGTTCAGGTGGGAAAGTGATTGTTTATAAAGTGGTATCCCTACCATGTTTAACCTCGTGAATGTAGCGTTTGAGTAGGAAGATGACTCCTGGAAATTTGGGTATTCTGACGAAATTATTAAAACCATGGTCTAGAAACTTGAAATGTCTAGAAACTGGAAATATTATAAATTTACCAGATATAAAAGTAACGCAGAAAAAAAACGGAACACATGTAGTACGTGATGGAAATGATAATGAGCTCGTCTTTAGTAGTTCTCCATAAGTACAACAGAAAGTATGTCCGCAGTCCGAACAGATTGAAAAGGCCATAATATTAAACTTAGCAATTAAACCACACATGATGGTATGTATTTATGTGAGCTGGTAGTATTTCTTATTGCTCCTCCAGCTCCCCACATGTCCTCTCCACTGCTCATTATCCCTCAGTATTTTAATGAGCAGTGGAGAGGGAATGTGGGGATGTTTTTATTTAGTTTTTATAGAGGGACTGAGTCTTTAGGTCCACAGCAGGAAAGCATCTAGTTCTTTGCCTTCTTTAGGTTTGTCACATGAGAAAGAGGTGTTCACAAAGGAAAACAGCGTTAACGAGTAAGGAGTATGCGGATTTAAGTGGTTAAAACATGAGCCCTGAGTCCGTAGTTAGTCTGTGTGAGATAACAGCTGGACTCGTCTATTATATAATGATCAGGCTCTCTCTTTTATCTTTTACCCTCAGCAAGGTAAAATAATTGCATAGAATCCACCTAATTCAAGTGTATAATCCACCTAAGCAACTATTTTTACTGCTGGTGCTCTCCTAGCACCGGGCACCCCATCAAATTGTCGTCTCCTGGGTTTGACTTGAAGTTCATTTGTCCGATAGGGGTTCTGTCTTCTGCCGTTAGGTGGTCCTCCTGAGTGGAGAATAGTAAATTAATTAAGGTAGATTGTGGTGATTGAAATCCATCAATGACTATGGACCATTATAAAATATACTCACGTAACAAGAAACATCATCGTCTACGTACTGTTTGTTTTTAACAGTAAAATAAAAATGTGAATTATTACCTTTGCAGAAGAGTCCCAGTACCATTTGAGGAAGTTCTGTTCCAAGAAACCCCCTGAAGCTTCTGACAGTCAGGCTATAAATAAAGAAGTTAGCTAGAATATTCAAGTTAATGATGCCACAAGCAACTTGGAAGTACTTCATGTGGAATGGTCCTGGTGTTACGGGATCTTTAGGCACCCAAGGCTCAGCAATACAGTACACTGCGAATGGTAACAGAGAAACACTGTAAACTATGGCTGTGAGCACGACAGTAATGATGCCTTGCCACTTGAGACTTTCAGCCCCTTTTCCTGCCACTTTCCGTGCCTCTCTCAGCAACATAACTGTTGAGAAGACCAGTATAAAGTTAGGGGCTATTATTGTGAACACACCACTTATTGGTAGGAGAATCTTCCATATCCTTGATGAGTAACCGTGGGTGCAGACGTAGATCCTGTAGTCAAAGATAACATCATCTTTATCCACCAAGAGATGTAGAGCCGGAACATAAAGTGAGGCTATCCAAATACCTGCACAGGCTTTATGAGCCAACCTTAAATTCCAGGTGTTTGTCTTAAACGGGTACTTGAGGAGGATCAGCTTACTTAACACCATGGTGCAGGTGAGGAGTAACGTAACAGTGTTTACAAAGTAATTCAGACAGAACCTGATGTAGATCTGAACTCTATCCATGGGGGGACTGTTAGTGATCATTGATATAACACAAGGAAGAAGATGACCGGCAGAGGTGAGCAAGTCACAAGCAGCTATGTGCTGGATAAAAGCTACTATAATCTTATGAATACGAAATGCTTTGAACTTGATGGAGGCTATAAGTATGGTAGAGTCTCCGAGGAGAGAGAATGTGATGAATAGTGTTATCCATCCCGCGTGGAGGTCCCTCTCTGATTTGTTCTTTATACCAAACATGGTGTAGTTGGAGTAGTTGTACGTCATCTTGCTTAGAAAGTAGGATATCAGACATTTTACCAAGTTGGAAATTGTGTTAATTAATTTATTAGCTTCAACCCAAGTGTGGGCTCAGTATGATGGACTTGTACACATGATGAAGTATTTAAGAAAGCAAGGGAGGTCAAGTAAATGTCAAAATAATAAATCTCATACTACACTGCGTAACCAAACTAAGCTTAATTGTGTCCACCATCTAGTGTGAAGATAGTCAGATGATTAATTATGTATAAGGTTATATCGAACTGTGAACTAGCAAGGTTAACGCCTAAGTTTTGTCAAATACAGAAGTCAGTTTTCTCATTCGTTTCAATGAGCTATTTCGGTGACGAAAATGACTAATTAAGAAGAAGAATGGCCATAATTTAATATATGGTTTAATACAACGTATTCCGTTCAGGGAGACCTAATTCTAACAGCACCTGTGATTTACTCTCTAACTTAACGGCTATTTCTCTCTTACCCTACTCAATCCTCAATTTATTCAGACCCAAGTACTAATGACCATTACACTCTCATATATTAATAGATGGAATATTACGCTTAATTCCGCCTGAAATTATTCTATCGGCCCTGTGCTAACTGATTAAGGAAATATACACTAAGTAGTTCATATTTATCTGTACAACAGCCTTTCAGGCACACTACGATCCAGCTATTTTAGGAACATTTCGTGCGATCATGGTAAATGACCGGATTTTTAATAATATCCCGCCCGAAGCTACAACTGACCCTGCTACTCACGAATAAATTTCAATTCTGCGCACGTGATGTCCCCGTTAGACAGTGTTTATTATGATATACTATACTATATTGTAATGTCCAAACTTCAATCACGTTATGAATTTCACCTTCCGTAAAGTTTAAAACTTTGTTTCTGATCCACGTTATTTTGTAATCATAGGACATTCGATATTTTATTTATTTCCATAATATGCTCCTAAAGAAAGTACAGGGTATGAGATACATCACGATAACCCACCACTAGATGGTAAATTGGAATCACGGCGAACTAAACATTACAATGAAACATAAAAATAAATAACCGCATTATTCACAGGACGCTGATAACCAGGAAATATTTGAGAAGTACCGAGAGTTGAACATGGAATGCGATAGAATAGCTCGAGAAGCTAAGATTAGTGCTGAGAACTGCCACAGCCTGCAGAAGGATCTCGCTGCAACCGCTGACGTAGGAATGATTTACTTATTTATTTATACTAGTGGGATACATATTCCTGAATCCTGGCAATCATTAAGTTTCTTGACATATTATGCTTTTTACTTATAGGGAATTATCATTATACATAATATTATAGTAACAGCTCGGGCATTAAGAAATTCATTATATTTCATCCATACATTTTAAATCTGAATGTTTTCTCCTTGTTGCTAACAAACCACTTCCTTTGTCAGGTAAAGAACGCTCTAGAAGCCCGGCTAAAAGAACAAACCCTGGAGATACAGAAAGTTCTGGCTCACAACGAGAATTTGGAGAATCACATTGGTGATATGGAGTCACAGGTATCTGTTCTGTATTCCGCTCTCAGTCATTTGAAGTAAGTTAACAGGTCTGTTGACAAGACAGTAAGATAGGTAACATTAATTGTATTCTCAGAGTTTAATCTCTCTTATTTGGTGTTCAGGTAAATGAATACGGGAGTCTGGTAAAACAGCATGAGGAGGAGAGGAAACACATTTTACTTGATTTAGAGACAGTTAGAGAGATAAACAACAAGATAGAGGGGCAGCGTGAGGCTCATGCTAGACAAGCAGCTAACAGGTCCGTTACTAAACTATTTATCATGCTTAATTGGAGGTATAAAGGCAGAAAGTATCCTACTTTTGTCACAGCCTCAGCCTCTCAGCCTACAATTACAGTTTCTTAATTTAGATCACGTGACAATCTTATCGCAGGAGTGTAGAAGTAGAACAACTGCAGCGTGTAATAGAGAACCTGACGTCTGACTGCGAGAGTTTAAAACGTCAGGTTGCTGCCGAGAAGGATTGTGCTAGAAACTTGGAGTTCATTATCAAAACTGGCCGACAGCAGGTAATGTTGAAATCGTTTAATCGACCCGGGAATTGGACATTCTCTTTTCTTTTATCTGACACTGTATTTTATAAATGTTAACATGTTTGATACTTTGATAGTCTGAAAACCCCCGCAGTGGTGGAGGCTGGTAATGCACCCAATCTTAATTCGATTACAAGCATTACTCATCACATATATCTTCAGGAGTATGATAACCAGTCAAAAGTTGGAGACAAGCTGATGAGGGTAAATCAGTTAGAGGCAAAGGTTCAAATAAAGGAGACTGAGCTTCACGAAGTGCGGGAGAAGTACCGAGTTGTCTGCGATGATTACGAGAGACTTAAAGAACAAAACAAGAATCTTCTGAGGAGAATAACAAACGAGCAATTTGAGAGGTTTGGATTAAAAGCTTTATACTTTAGAGCGGAAATATGGGGCGGTCACTTAGAGGTTGATGTAACGCGCGACTTTGTGTTTGTGTGCTTGGTAGCAACACACTGTGAGTTCTGCGTTTTTTCGCGCAATAAACAAACGCGCCGAATTCTCAACGGATTTCGCGCGAATCGATCTTGCCGCCTTATCAGTATTTCACCACCGATAAACATCAACGTAAGATAATAGATTTCGACTTTCTAATTACTTTGAGATTTACGGGGAAGAGGAATCTGGTTTCAAAGTTAGACAAATTTTAAAATTTCTCCCTCCGTAGTGGGGTCTGCAGGGTCCAGGGCCCTTTGTTCCGCCACTGGGTACAACTCCGATCACAATTGATGATTGGCTATAGCTGGTAAAGTAACACCTTCTTATTTCAGGGAGAAAGCAAAGAACGAATCGAACATTCTGCAGCATCAGCTCAAATCTCTGACTCCCAAACCACCGTCACCATCACGACATGAAGCCCTGTTTGAGCCCAAATCAGGACCATCTGAACCCAGCAGGCCCCAGCCCGACATCCAGTCTGACTACAAGTACCGTTCAGAACCTGTGTTTTACGAGCACACTCTGTCACCCAGTGTAGTCAGGTCAAGATCTCGTTCTGCCAGGGCCAAGAGATATATTTCATCGAACGACGAAACTGATGATTCGATTATGAAGGAAATAAGTAAGTTTACACCATATTCCTGTAAGCTTCAAATAAGAAAATTAAATTATGTTAATCAGTTACCTTAACAAGTATAATAGTTTCCATATTTTGTTTATAACTAATCCGCACCTCCTGCCCAGATAGGACGATGAAAAACAAAACACCGAGCACAGTAGCGCCCTCTAACATCAGCATACAGGCCTCCAACATTAGCTCCATCATGACGTCCCTCACTGAAACCACCATGGACCAGTCCACCATTGATAGGAGCGAGTTGGAACGTCCTACTGACTCTAGCTTGGATAGTATCGCCATCAAGACAAAAAGTAAGTTTTTGGGACCTTTAGTTGTTTATTTTACGTTCCATAATAAGATATATCGGTAACAGTGATTTAAGGTAGATATCCCTATCTTTTTTACATGTCCATCAACATTTATGCTAACCCAATTGTCTATTTGAATTTGATTTAGATATAGTATTTATATTAAAGTCTTATTCAAGTACTTACTTTGTTACTTATTTGTAGCGTCGATGACAGAAGAAAGGAAGTCCTTTACCGCCCCTACCACTACTACCACTGAACACTCTGATGTCTCTAGACAAAGCTCAATAGTTGTTGAGGATGATGCCGGTCATAGCGAAACGGTGAGTAAATGAAACAGTGTAATGTTCAGCGGTCAAATTGAACCATCTTTGATTGAACTATATTTTAAACGTTAATTAATTTCATAGTATCAGTTGATTAGTGGCAGTTTAATTGGTGCCCGCTCATATACCCAATAAGTTTTAAATAAAGACATTGCAAAATGACATTATATTTAACAATTTACAGACGTTTGACGGCGATGAAGATGACAGCGTTTATCAAGCTATCAGATCCTCGCAAAGATCAAGCCGTCAATCTCAGAGATAGTATCTCTTAATGATATCTTCCTAATCTACTTCAACAATCTCTTCACTACAAATCTTAAGGATACCAACTTGTTTTACTTTAATAGTGCTTTCTTATTTTCAGATTATCATACAGTATCATGTACTTACACTCGCTGTTAAGACGTGAATTTAAGTACAGTGAGTATGATACAATAATATAAAGCATGATATTTTTATTTATCAGAGTCAGAAGTAATCACATTAGAGCTTTAATGATTGTATTACAGCGGGCTGTAATTTATTATTATTAAGGGTTCCGTTACGATATCAATATGACATGTTATGGTAATAATGACTTTCATTACGATTGCCTTATTATATTTCCACATCTTTTCATTACTGAATGTTTTAACGCTAAATGTGACAAAACAAATGTTTTTCAAGTGTATTTATAATGTAAAATATAATAAATTATTCAATTTATATCATGATCAAATTTACACTCTTTTATATGCGAGATTATTAACATAATTTTCTGAGTTTACTCAGAAACCGGCGCATTATTGTGAATCACAGGTGGTAATTAACCACCTTTTTACTTTCTTTTCCCGCCAAATCACCCTTTTCAAGGCCGTGTTTTCTGACACAATGTAAACATTTTAAACTTGAAATTTCCAGTTCTTGAAGCCTTTTGAATTTGTGAGGAGTTTGTCATGTCTTATTATGGTCTTGTATCACGTCGTGACCCCCATTGTCGTTTCACTAATCGTGGCGAAAGCCAACGTGTGACTAAGTGACAATTATGGTCTATATAATTCTCTGTGTTGGGTCAGAGGTCCAATCATGCAGCTAACTGGATTAAGGCAGTAAGGAAGTACATTTTCGTGAAAAGCAAGGGTGAGATGTGCCGAGAGCGGGAATTGAATTATGGTCTATGTAATAGATTCCAAATTGTCAGCAGTTCCAATCTGTTTGTCTTATTCTGCTGTAACCTACAAACTATTCACACAATGTATTTTAACACTACAAAATCGTTATCTTCTAAGTGATAATTACTCTCTAAGAGTGTTCAATACTTTGCGTCAGGCCATTATTTTGCGCAGTACTTCCCCTTTATTTGATAGCTCAATATACTATATACTACACACATTTCTATTGTAATACCCTATCTCACTACATTTCCCCCTGGGTACACGTACTTTAGTTCGACACGCACTCTAGTTCGACACGTACTATAGTTCGACAAAATTTAAAGGTCGACTTTGTCGAACTAGAGTGCGCTACCTGGACTCTAGTTCGACACGTACTAAAGTTCGACAAAAGAACTTCGACTGGATGAGAAAGATATTCATAAAGATAGAATTTGCAATTCAGGATATCTTTCAATTTAGTTTTTTATCGAACAACTTTGAGTCGCATATGAAATTTGATAACGTTCCGTGAGCCAGAAGTACCGATAATATTAGACTTAAAGGACATGATGTTCTAACTCAAAAAGTCACATTCACATTGTCATTATGTAATCTTATTGGGAGCTGATTGAGACAATGGATAACATGATAACTACTTTACAATCTGATGCATAACCAACCTCGTATTCTATTGTTAGTTAGCAAAATTGTAGACTAAGCGGTGCCCCGTTTTATAGATCTAGAGTACGCTTGTAAACTTAAAGTAGGAGAATTACAATTAATATTATTGATTATACTGAATGGTTCTGAAATTTCGTGAATGTTCCCCCTGATGAGGCCCAATCATCATATTATGCAATGTGAACTGTCACATGTGAAGTGTCAACTGTAACATGTGAAGTGTCAACTGTCACATGTGAAGTGTGAATTGTCACCACGGAAGAATCACCTCTGAACAACATTAAACAGTGCCTTGTGGAATGAGAGCTTGCTTTGACTTCCTTTTGCTTCGTTTTGTATACTGTTTTAGGGGCATATTAAATATTTAAACTACTAATGGTCCCCTTAATATTAATATTAATATTGTGTTAAGTAAGCGTTATAAGTTATAAAAAGACATGCCAACAGATATTAACACCTCGTACGGTTCGATTTATTAAGAAACAGTATTCAGGTAAATGTAATCGTGTACCCATCTTGTGCTTTCTTGAAAAGTTCCGTACAGTTCTTGATTCAATACGATAGAATTTGAGATAACTCATGCATATACAGAATCTGATCCTCGGCATACTATAATATACATTATTCTCCATAGAGTGCAAGGTGTCTCCATGAAGATATATGAAATAATGTATTATTATTTATCATCTTATTGTCACGCCATGTAATACATGTAGTTGTACACACTACAAGTACACCATATACATCAGTACTCAGAGTTGGTACTTAATTTAACCCGTCTACTCATCAGCACAGACAGTGTTAATCAAGGAAGTGAACACATCACAGCTGTTACTGCACTGTTTAAGTGAGAATACAACCCGACCGTTCTTCTTTTAACAATCAGTTTTAACTCAGTTTTACTCAGTTTTTTCAATGTCATGTACATTGTACGTGCCTCCTATAACTCGTAATAAGAACAAGTCCACACTCATTACAAAGGTGGTAATCTGAGATGTCGCTGAAAGAGGGGGTTCTGTTTGGTGTGAACGAGGGTGATCATCTTGGTTTTGAGGCTGCTGTGCTGCTGGATGGGCGGCAGTTTGGTCGTCTCTACGCTCTTATCTTCCTTTAGCACGCCCAGCCCGGGTTTTACTGACCGGCCATGTAAATCTTGTTCTTGTAGCTCCTGTTGGGGGTATTTTTGATGATAACGGATTCAGTGACTTAATTTGATCGATGCCATTTCAGTATATAGTGAACATTACATTGGCTTTTCCACACTACCTCGATTGGTTCATTACTAATACAACTTATTTAATTTGAATGGTTATCAAATGATGTACTCGGGGAAAAAACGGCACATTATCAAATTCAAACGTTTTGAGATTTATGGTACAGTACCGTAATGGGTTTCTTACCTCTAATCTGTGATGATATCTGGCAGTCCGCAACACAAGCTGTGTCATAGTTCTCTCACGGCCTCTTCTCTGCTCTTCCTTCAGCGTGTCCAACACCTGGGTAACAGTATTTAGACCAATTACTAGGCGGGGTCATTAGTCATTCCAGTCATTCTAGGCATTATAATTAAAACCAATTACTGGCGGCGTCTGGTGTCTTGGAACCAGATAATTGTACTGCATTATATTGGTGACCTCTGGATACCAAACGCACTAGGTTAAAAGATAATTGTTTAAGTTCAAATAAAGTCCGGCCTGGAAGTCCGGGATTTAAGACTCTGCAAACAATAATTTGCACTTTAAGTTTACGATCGTATGATGATGTAATTGGTATGAAGACGTCCACACGAACCTCATATAGATCAATAAACCTTGATTAGCTGGTACACAACGGCATCAAATAACAGAACTGTGATTAAAAGCTGACCTGCAGTTTCTGATCGAGAACATTCTCCAATCTTCTGTTCAGTTGTTTGGTGTTTAGGTCCAGGATTTGAGATTCTTTGGACAGCCGCATGATCGTCTCCCCAAATGTTTACCTCACATGCGCAATTTGATCTTTCGAGATCTAACGCCAAACAGTCGAAAATAACTATCGTAAGACAGAAAAGCAGCCGATTCTAGACTGAGGATGTTAGACTTAAGAAACGGACAATAAGCTGGTAAAGTCAGAACACTTTAACGTCAAATTACACGGTTACAACGAACAATCGGTTTCTAGCTCGAATCTAAGTATCTTGTGCACGTTCTAGAGTTATTTCCGGACTCAGTTCGTGGTACGTGGTAATAACTTAATAACTTTCTTACCTGGAGACATTTCAGGTGGACCAGTGATTGTAGCTTCGTTAAAGTCACGTGACACGTCAATTTAATTAACTGCAGCTTGTTCGATTGTACTCAGCAAAACGCTCGAAAAATATCCGGCTACTTTCAAACGACGGAGAGGTCATCCAGGATATATATTGAGAGTGATTATTGCTGGTTGCCATGGTGACTTGTGTGGTTAAACCTATTATACATGGATGGTTGTTAAATTGATCCAGGTTTAATGGGATCTAAATCTATTTTATTCCGGTCACGTGGTACTAAGTCTATAAAGACCAGCTTGTGCTACTAATGAGTAATGATATGCATTATGTTGTCTCATATTTATATATTACGATGGACTATTATTTGAAACTTTATGGTTTAAGTTTACTTAGGGAAATGCCTGAAATATTCTCCCGTAACTTTTATCCGTCCATTATTCGACCATGGAAAACATAACCACTTTTGTGACAGTTTGGTAGTTATCAAGAAAGCGCCTATCAGATCATCCAAATCCAATCGTTTAATTTTTTAAAGATCTGAGAATCGCCTTCAAGTAATTTACCGTGCCAAACTTCTGCTAGAATTCCAAAGAAAAAATGTATTTTCAGATCTATCAAAGTAAATTTGAAAATTGTTTACAAATCTATATAAACAATACATATTTCTTACAAACGAAGCTCGCATCAGTCTACCAACCCACTAACTCTAACCCACCAGATAGCCGCATGTCAGCTCCCAAGAAATCTCGGATGGAACACCCTCCAGAGGTCCAGAAGTTTGTCGAGTTCCTCAAGATACGAACTGTTCACCCTGACCCAGCGTACAAAGAATCTCGACTCTGGCTGCTGGACTATGTGGCTGATATTGGGCTTGAGGTAACCGTTTATTTGAGATGCTTACTGTTATATTTTACTGTTATATGTTATGATCTGAATACTCACCCTTTTGAAATCAGAGGTTTGATAGTATTTGTCATCAACTTAAATCCCCGCCTTACGAAAGTGGAACAATAAACTTTAGCTATTGGTAAGAAATAAACAAGTCATTAGGGTAACAACATGTGTTAATATACTCAATTACATTAAATATGTACAAAATCATTCTAACCAATACTAAACTTGTCAACATTTTAACATTCAAATTTCAACCTAACAAAAATTCAAATAAAGTAATAAGCGCGCTGTTTCGTCATGACAGAATCATCAGAAGTGACAGGTTTGCAGGACAGCTTTCTCTTCAAACCCAGAGAACATCCCTTCAGCCAGAACACACCACCCCTAACATTTCCAGCTCTGGTTCTCTCTGCTTGACCCCCGGTTGTGGATCTTCTCCCTTTAGAGGGTTTGGTAAACTCTTTTCTGCTGAGAGTATCTTTAGTGTTCTCGAGGTTATCCGCACTGCTCTGTATTCGGATCAGGAAGGGTCGGAGAGATGGGGTCTTGTGAAGAGGAGCAATCTTCCTCTTCTTCTTGGTATCCAGGGAGACGTTGTGTAGTTTCATTGAAGTGGGTTTGGCAGGGAGGTTAGGCATGGAGACGTGGTGAGATTTCCTGGGGGTTGACATGGAGGTGGGGTTGAAAGGGTTGATGTTGGTGGGTTCCCTGATGTAGAACGAGAACACACTCTTCATGTCATCTTGAGGTGAGATGGGGTCAGAGGAGAGGGTGCCTGACAGGATGGGTGGGAAATATTGGAACATTCTGGGTTGTTAAACTATGAAGTAGGTTAAAGTCAGAAGTACTGGTTGTGAAGTTATAGAAGTAAGAAGTGAGTAAGTGAAAGTTGGTGCTGGTACAACTATCTAGAGGTTCTTGTATCTAATTATGTTCGAATCAAGGAGGTGGTAAATATTAGCTAGCAATAATTAGACAATGTTGATATTGTTTTTGCTCACATTTATACCACCCTTCTTGATAAGATCACGTGATACAACAAGGAGTTATCAGATGTCAGACCGGACCTGATGATCAGCTGGCCTGAATCTCTGCAATTTGGAAGCTAGTGATTGGCTGGTGTGTCAGGTGAAACCAGCTTGTCTGATCAGATCAGTTGATCTGATATTCCTCAGCTGTTTGTTTATTTCAATGTCATTCCTTACTCATTCCATGAATAACTGAATCAAGAAAGCAAATGCACTTAAATTCATGGCCTTCACAAATAATTACAAGTAGCAATTCCATACGTACCTAAAATTGCTTTGTGTGCCACAAATTTGGCGAATTTCGGGTGATTATTTGAAACATTTGCGGCAAACATTTTGTTAACCGAATTTTGATATCAGAGGAAAACGGTGGTAAATAAATACTGTGTGTAAGTTAAACCTAGCGGGAGTAAGGTTGCATTCGTCCCATGATATTCAATTTACAACATCGGAAACATTATCAAGATGAGCTAACTGGCACTCATAAGGGGATTGTTCTTCTCAAAAGGTGACAACTGTTGGTATTTCAGGAATGTCAGTGTTTTTATATTATTATTATTGTGTGAGACTCCTGCCCCTCAATTCCTCTAGTCTCCTTTCATCTTCAATTATTCAACAAGAGCAAGTATCTAACTAATAATCCCAGAATGTGTGTTTTCTGTCTGTCTGTCTGTCTGTCTGTCTGTTTGTAATTTCCGAGCGGCTTAATCAAGAAAACGGTAAGAGTTGCGGGACTGATTTTTTCGGTAAAGTGCCGACAAAACTCTGACGAAGTTAAATGATAAAGGTTTTTTGGGGTGAGCGTCGTCGACGTTCTGCTAAGGATCCCATAGGATTTATGCACCCTCCCGGTCCACCCAGCCGAATGCTCGAGAAATCGTGTGTGAGGGTTAAATGGGGAGCTGTGCAATATAGTACAGCGAAAAAGCAAAAACTCAATGGATGGTTACCGTAATGGGTGCCACATGCCTAGCATGAAATATTTACCTACTTACTTACACTTGTGTAGGTCTGTAGAAGCATTAGAATCGGGCGTTGCCTGCCACAGGCTATCCCGAATTTAGAAGCTTGCTTTCATCAAATCGGTCGTTGGTAAGTGGTTTAATTGATGGTTTTGTACCACAAATGTTACATAAAATGGCTTGGGCAGAACGGTAAGAGTTACGGGGCTCGCATATGTAGCTGCATAATTAGTGTAATTGAGTTACCCGGGTAAGATTCGCTGTCTATATTATAATCTTATTAGGGGAGGGGGCACTGTTTGGACTGCAGAGAGAGAGTTCATACTTTCATACGACAATGTTATGCGTGTCCACAAAAATGATAGGCGGGTGTGGTGTTTAGGGTTAATTTCTATTGATTATTGTTTAAGATACTATTACTATTGTTTAAGATACCATTGGATACGTGAAGGCACTCCGACTAGAATTGCTCACCTAATGCGGGTTTTGACTCAACGGGTAAATGCTCCTACCCTATTTAACTGCGGCAGTAAAATCCCGGCCGAAGGCCGGGTTACACTAGTAAACAATAATAGCGTTTGCTAATAATTCTGCAGTTTGTTAATGTTCAGTTTTCACCCACGGTCCACTCATGGTCCACAGAGTATCGATTGAACTTCAAAAATAAGGGATTTATTTGATAAATTCGATAAACTATTTTGGAGGAATAATATTGTTAACTTTGAAATCAATGCTAAACAATAACCAGCCTCGTGGTATACTGCTTATCATTGACTCAAACTCAAGACTACAATAATTTACAAAATCTAAATATATTATAAACAGTATCTTACTCGGTCTGACACATCTTGGACTTTCTCCAGAGAACACATAGTCAGTGTCACTAACACAGGTAGCTGTCCGTGCCCCAACATTAAGGTGTTTAAGTTTGCTACATTTGAAGGTGATTACGTCTCCTTCCTGGACCGGAATCACAGCATCGTCCGTAAGACCGTCTTCCAATTGTAACCTCGCGCATTCTGAAGTCGGATATTTCAACAATTGTAGCTGTCCGATTAATTAAGGTCTGAAGGCAGATAATTTTAACCTTAGCTTGGATTTAAGAAGATTGGTGAAACTGAAAGCAGAGTCGCACTGTTAGAAGCTGAACTCACTGAGAGGAAGACCAGTTGGCACTTACCAATAATGCAAAGCTCTACAGTTACATCATTATCAAGGAGACCGCGGGGGAGGGGGTTTGTTATCGTTGGTTTTCTGGTGCCGTCTATCGTTATATCAGCCTGGAAAATGTTATTACGTAGAGACTCTAAGATCCTTTATTACAGGCTCTAAAATCCTTTATTACAGGAGGTGACCGGGATTCCCGGTACCGGGAATCCCGGTACCGGGATTGGCAATTTTGAGCTATCCCGGTCCCGGTCCCGGTCCCGGTCAACTGTCAAGTCACATTTTTCATCCCGGTCCCGGGGGCCCGGCACTTGTTACTTTTTTACATCAATATTAACGAAATGTGAGGTATGGCATTGCATCTTAGGAAAAAGCCTGGCTGAGTAATTTTGATCAGGTAAATGAAATTTAGGGGGGATAATTAGACTTTTTAGGGATGTTTATTGCGATTAATAAAATAAAACGAGCCTTGAGCTGCCAAAGCTTACCATATAACCATTAGATGCTAATATGATGTTTTAATAGGCCTGGTCCTTCATTTTATGGTGCTTGCTTGTCTTCAAGCCAGAATTGATAAAATTCCATTTAGGGGGCGGCAGGTGTCATTTTGGGGAGGGTAGTAATATTGAGTAATGTATAACTTTCCATTATCATCCAGCATCATATGTAAAATTCTAAAATATGTAAATATCACTATCCTAGACCAAAACCGAGTTAATTAATAATTACTTCAAGAGTTATTAAATTGTGCGCTTTTTTTTCAAAGTAAAAAATTCGTACAAAGTGAAAAAAATTGCCCTTGGGGCTCATTTTAGATTCAATTTCAGGATGTGGCAGGGTCTGAATGATATTTTTTTATGTTTAGGAGTTACAATGATTAGGTGAGATTACTTTTTAAGAAGATGGGATCCAATCATTCAAGAGTGGCGTTTTAGGGGTGGGGTGGACATTTTAGGGGAGGTTTATGTTAGAAAGACCTTTAGTTGACCAATAAATATACCGCGTATTTGTCGTATGTACAAAATCCTGTAAAACAAATTCTTTATTAAGAATAGAATAACTTTACCACAAATTAAACCAAATCCAAAATTAAATACCTAATAACTAACATTATAAATGCTTACGATTGGACGGTAGTGTGCTGCCAATGTATACACTTCCTCCCCAGTCCAATCGGTTATCCTTTTTGCTTTGTCATTGGCGAGAAAAGGTAACACGGTTAGAAGTTATTCTGTCACGAAAGAGAGAGAAAAGTGTGACAGTAATACATTCCCCGGTTTTCCTTTTTCCTGCAATGCTAGCCCAATTTCTCTCAAGATTGCATGTAAAATTACACAAAAATACGCTCGAAGGACCCCGTCTGGGCTACAGCTGTCGTCAGATTATCACCGCAGTGACCTATCTGGCGAATCCATTAAATAATTAAAAATACAGTCAACAACCCCGTTTGAGTTATAGCTGTCTTCAGATTATCACCGCAGTGACCTATTGGGGACGGATCCAGTAAAATAATTACAATACAGTCAACAACCGTTAGAGTTATAGCTGTCTTCAGATTTTCACCCGCAGTGAATATCTGGACGAATCCATTTATATAATTTTAAAATACAGTCAAAACCCCGTTTGGGTTATAGCTGTCTTCAGATTATCACACGCAGTGACCTATCTGGAACGAAATCCATCAAATAATTAAATACGTCAACAACCCTGTTGGAGCTACAGCTTTCTTTGTCTTCAGTTATCACCGCAGTGACTATCTGGACGATCTATCAAACAAAAAACTTGACCCACAAATACGCTCAACAAGCCGATATATTTTACGACACCCAAAGAGAAAGGATGGAGAGCACGTTGCATTTAAACTGTACAAGTGAATGAAGATTTTCAGTATTTTTTGAGGGTGTCTCAAAAGCGGTGGATTTGTGTGCTCCCCCCGGCATTTGGGGTCAGGTTTTTTAATTTTGGAGTTTTTGAATTTTCAATCGTGTAAACTTCCTCGTAAAGGTATTAACCATTTTTTTGGGGGGGGGGGGGGGGGGGGGGGGGTGACCGTCCGTCATGTGCTTGTTCATAGAACCCAAAAAGGACGGGAATGGCGGACATAGACGGCTAGGGGGACATGGGCGGACAAGGCGGAATAGAGGAAATTTTAAAAAACGGCATTGGGGACTTTGGGCGGCATTAGTGGACACCAAAATGAACTAAATGTTGCTAAAAAAACTTTAAATTTTCTAAATTTTTTTGTTATATTTCGCTAAGTGGTACTTCCCCTACTGTTTGGTGTCTTTCAACAAGGTACTGGAGACTCATCCCGGGGAATATAGGCCAAGATCAATTCGATATTTTGAAATTAAAATTCCACCAATTTCATTAATAGTGATACTTTTGGAAATCGATAAAAAACCCGGTATAGTAAGTGTTAAGAAGGTGTTTGGGCTCGCTGGAAGAGAACAAATTTAAACCCAATGGTTCCTTGGTCGGGCTTTTATGGGCAATCGTGTGGTTTGGGCCCGGGGAGAAATCGAGTGAGGATGATATCACGTGATCATTTGAAAATCCAATAGAACGCTTTTTTGTTACGTGACTTAAAACCCACGGTGCTTAATAGGTGTTCACAAGCGTACTGTCTAATACGTGCTAATCACCGTCTGGCGTTTTGAGGGAGTCACTGATGTCCAGAAATGAGCCAAATACGGCTCCCCTGAAACTCCCTTTCTATTCCGTCACAAATTTCAATTCAAAGGACAAGATGTCGCCCAATCAGATTTTTTTCTATGGAGAAAAGGGAAAAAGCCATGAGATATTCTCCATTTATCCCTTTGGGCCCCCCCCAAAATATTGTGATTGGGGGGACATCTGTCGACAGCGCACCTGTCCGACGCGACATCTTTGTACGACATCTGCCCGACACCCAAATTGGGATTTGGGACAGATTTCCTCTGGGGAAGGAATCGGTTTTTGCGCTCCGTCCGTTACTTTGAAAAATTGGGTCACATTGTAGTCAGAAGCTTAGGGGGTAATCTTGTGACATAGTTGTCAATATCAATTGAAAGTTTTAAACAATTACAACATAAATCATTACATTTTTTGAGGACCCCTAGTGGGAAAAAACCTAAATCAAAGTAAAAACCATTACAGGTTGTATGTCGATGTAAATGGTTGTTGCATGATAGTTTATTAAAGACATCCTAAAGACTATCAGACATCGTTTTTAAGAGCTGTTAACTCCCATCTATCACCTATCACCCATCTATCACCTAAAGAATATCAGACACCACTCATTCCCATCTTCTGAATTGCTGCAAAGGTACTGTAATCAACAACTAAATAACTATAAACAGTAGCATCGGCTTTAGGACTCTATCCGGAATTCTTTGCATTATTGTGTTTATTTTGAACTATGTCCGGTATCCCAATCAGAAATTACAGCCTTCGTGACAGACCTAACAGTGCAAAAGCAAAATGTTCTACCTGTGTATCACTAAGTCTTGAAAACGACAATTTGAGGAGACAAATTGCTCGTCTAACCAAACTTACCCAAGGCTCAGGCCATGACAAAATTTGCGGTTCCATTCTCTGCGGGGGACAATGTTCTTATCTCTGAACATGAATCAGAAACTCAAAACTGTGAAGTAGCAGTGTGACTGAACTTAATAGCAACCCATCTCTTGTGAATTCTTCTGATGTTAACAAAGCAATCTTCAACCAGTGTTAACGTTGTGGGTAAGTCCATGCAATCCATATCATGATTTGAGTCGAGGTGTACTCAGGTTTGTTGATACTCTCAAGGTTGGATATGAAACACAATACACACAAACGTTCAACATTAGGGCTGTAGCATACTATGGGGATGTTCCCATATGCCTACAATGGAGGCTTTCCATAACACAAGGCCGTTAAATGACAATCCCTTATTAAAGTCTATTTTAGAACGTTTACGCTCACAGTTCCCAAGTCTGAAATTTAACAGCGCCATGATCACCAAGTACGAAAATGGCAAGCAAGGAATACCATTCCATTCAGATGATGAGAGTCCATATCACCAGGCTCCATGATTTCCACCATATCGTTAGGAGCAACAGAGAGTCCTCAGTTTTAGGTCTAAAAGGCAAAGTCCACGTTGCCAATTCTTACTCTCTCCCATGGCGACATAATGATTATGACCAGAAAATCTCATGGACAGCTTTGAACACAGCCTTAATTCAGGACCATACTGATGACATGAGAATTAGCATTACTCTGCGCCAGATTGATGGCAGTGCAAACCTTGTCTGCTCCACCCGATACCTCAAGTAAGCCTTTCGTTTACTGTAAGAGAAACTGAACCCTCAATCAAAGGGAAATCATCACCCAACAAAATCACTCATAAGAGCACCGTACCCCTGCTTCAGTCA
Source organism: Bolinopsis microptera (assembly GCF_026151205.1). NCBI lineage: Eukaryota > Metazoa > Ctenophora > Tentaculata > Lobata > Bolinopsidae > Bolinopsis > Bolinopsis microptera. The sequence goes on along the minus strand of NC_087076.1, from coordinate 10,638,659 downwards.
AAAGCAAATCCCTTGCTGTGTATGTAGCTCAAGCATGTTCTCCAAGTTAGATGCTACAAAACTATCCTCTGCTCATCAAGAAGCACATGTATTTCACTATCCTGGTGGCATTGCAAACGGTATCAATGAACGCTTCCACTCAGATGAAAGAAAGAGGTCAATTGATGCAAATAATGTGAAGACCATCGTACTCATGTGTGGAACTAATGATGTGGACTTAATCCTAGAGAGTCCTCGACACATGAGGAATAGATTATTGTCACCCGATGAGTTCACAGGAAAAGCAAAGGCCCTTGATAACACCAATCGCTCTATTGATAATCTGATCCAGTCACTTCACTTGTGGGCTCCAGCTGCAAAAATTAAGATCATAAACATTTTACCAAGAGAAAGTTTTGCTAGAAATAAAGTGATAAATGACATCAATATCTTTTTATCTAAGATTCCTTCCAAATACTCGTTTGTTAGCTTTATACCCACAGAGATGAATCGATTTTTGTTTAGTGATAGATCTGGATTTAGGAAATCATCTTGTTTTAGTAGATTTGGGGAAGACAATGTGCATCTAAACAGCGATGGTATCTTTAAAACTAGCAAAGCACATCAAGTACCATGCCCCACCATTGAAATCGACATGACATTTCCACCTGAATATTTATTTTGATTTCAAGTTTAAAACTTTTCTATTGAAAATATTTACAGGCGGATAATTTTCACCTGATTTTAGTTTAATCAGACACAACGACTAACACGTTTTTGTGAAATGACAAATATTCACAACTCAGCTGACAAATTTCATAACCTTTGCATTGGTCACTGTAACATTCAAGGTGGTCTCCTAAATTTAGCTAAAAGTAATGAACTTACTCAACTCATTCGAGATCATAAGCTAGACATACTTTCTCTAAATGAGATGAATCTTAATGATACTATTGACACAGACACCATAAAATATTCCTTCCTCCTTCAACATTATGCGATGCGACAGGCCAAACAGTTCTAGGGGTGGTTGTGGCTTAATGATAAACAAAAAACTAGCTTACACAGAATTAGTTATGGATAGTAAGCTTGATAACATTGAAGCATTATGGGTGAAGCTTAAGAATAGCAAGATCAATGTTTGCTGCTTCTATCGCTCTGGAAATTATTGCAGTGTTGATAACTTTATTGAGTACATTCATTTTTGCATGAAAAAATTGAACGGAAAAAAGGTTATCTGGATTGGGGATATAAACATTGACCAGAATAATATCTCATCCACCCAGTACAAAAAATTAGATATGACCTTGAGATGTTACAATCTAGTTCAAACCATTCAAGGGATAACTAGAGTTGCTAAACGTGGAGACAATTTTACCCAGACTACTATTGATGTAATATTCACTAACTGTTATGCAGATTTTGTTCAATCTTCTGTTCTTGATGAACGTATTGGGGATCATCAAGCTATTATGTGTGAGATAGATTGTCAAGTACCTATAGCTCCTAAATTTGAAAAGGTTGAAATTAGAAATCATTGTAAACGTAATGTTAAACAATTCTTAGACTATCTAGATACCTGTTCTGATTACAGTCCACTATTGGAAAGTACAGATGTTGAAGCTATCACTGCTGGCCTTTGTCATCATATTGAACAGGCATATGCAACCTGCTTCCCTTGCAAGACCATAGAAAGGCATGAAAAAGTTCATACATAAACCTTCTACTGAACTTTTAAATGCCATTAATCATACACATTTTCTCTAAAGAAATTCCGTAAAAAGAAGGATAAGAGGGACAATGGAAATTGCAATAAATGTGGTATATGTAGCAAATGTATAAAGTGTAATGAGGCCTGGGATTGCTACAAGATTCAGAGAAATATTAGAAATAAATTAGCTAAAACCTGCAAAAAGGCTAATGTAATCGATGATCTACAAGTTAAAAGTTGCCAAGAATGATCTTAAAGGGGTATGGAAAACTATCAAACTGGCATCAAATATGACCCCTGGTACAACTAATTGTCAAACTATCAATGAGAATGATCCTGAGCTATTTAACTTTCATTTTGCAAATGTTGGATCAAGATTACAAAATCAGGCCCCCAATATTGAAAGAGTTAGTTTTACTGATTTTTTACCTCCTAGAACTTCTAACATCTCATTTGATAGATTCCAAGAAATAAATGAAACTGATATCCTAATGTATGTCGAAACACTCAAGAATGACAAGGCCTCATATGACGATGTGCCTCTATTTTTTACTTAAGCAAGCTGTACCACACATAGTTGAGCCACTGACCCATATTGTCAATTTGAGCCTTAATACAGGTGTTGTACCAACCCTTTGTAAAAAAGCTAGAGTAACTCCCATCCATAAGGCAGGAATGAAAGATGATCCTAATAATTACAGGCCAATATCCATCCTTCCACTTGTAGGAAAACTTATAGAATACTTTGTCGGCAAGCAACTCACCGATTACATGGAAGAGAACAAACTTTTCATCCGGCATCAATATGGCTTTCGGAAAAATCACTCCACAACTTATTTGATGTACGATCTGATGGACGAAATATATATGAGTAAATCTAAGTCTTATAAACCAGGAATCATCTTTCTTGATCTTAAGAAGGCCTTTGACACAGTGAATCATGAAATATTGCTTCAAAAATTGGCATATTATGGAATTGGTGGCATTGCTTTAACCTGGTTTAAGAACTTCTTATCTTGTAGATATCAATGCACAAGGATCAATGGCAAAAATAAGCTCATTTTTTAGAAGTTCTGAGTGGTGTACCACAAGGAAGCATCATTGGGCCTATATTATTTAGTATCTTCATAAATGACATCATTTATGCCTGTAACCTATCTAAGCCCTTTCTATTTGCAGATTGATGGTGCACTATTCTTTGATCAAACCTGCAGAAGCACATTTATAAACATGAAAATAGAACTTATGACAATCTTTAAATGGCTCAGTGTAAATAATTATCACTCAATGAAACGAAGACTGAATTCCCTTGTTTGATTCTGTTGATCAACATGATGAATTAACCATTGAATGTAATGAGGTAACTTTCACAATCAAGGAGTGCAAAGAGACAATATATCTTGGCCTCATTCTAGATAGTAAATTAAACTTCAAAAGCCATGTAGATTATATTATTAAGAAGGTCATGAAGAGAATTGGTGCCATGTATAGAAGTAAAGCACTGCTACCCATTAAATATAGGAAAATGTTTGCCAATGCACTCATGTTGCCACAATTCGATTATTTAGACACGATCTATTGTAGAGCTGGCAAGACAAAACTTGCTGAACTTGACACTCTGTACAAAAAGGTAGCCAAAATAGCTCTCAACGTTCCACAAACAGAGAGCAGCCTTAATGTTTATAGAGACATGAAATGGTTACCACTCCATCTTAGACGACAACTCCATCTGTCAAATTATATGTTTAGAATCATCCATGACAATTGTCCTACAAACTTTATGAACAAATTTAGTTACATATCAGGAGGTAGTAGGAGCGGCGAAAGCTGCAACCTATATGTTAATAGATCAACATCACATAAAAACTTTCAATACTTGGGGGCAAAATGTTGGAATAATGTTCCAACAGATCTACGAAATCTGCCCGATGTTAAAAGCTTAAGTGATTCGTATAAGAAACAGCTACTCTCATCTATAACAACAGACCCTAATTATACCGTCGACAATTCATATGACAAATTTTACACTGCAATCATAGTCGACGATAACTAAGTATCTTCTAATTCTTTTAAATCTGAGGCATATATAATTGATGTATCGAAAGGATTTTCCCTTTTTTTACCTTTTTTTGATTGATTTTGCACATGACTGACATGTTTTAACTGGAGGAAGGGTTCGCACAGTGGTAGTTTTATAAACCACTTTTAATTTATTGACCTATTATACCTAGTGGTAGTTTTATAGACCACATTTAATTTATTTACTTATTATACTTAGTATTTATTTTTGGTGACTGTATCACCCAGTTTTAACATTTGATAATTGTACAGTTTATTAACGACACATTGACTGAATGTTATTTTATATTCTCTAATTTATATTCTAGATATTTTATTTATTTTTCAACAGACGACAACTTCCTGTTTTTTCTTCTATATTAGTTACTCATATCTCTTTTACAGACTCTTTTACAAGGACATTGACAGATGATACTCACATTAGGCATTCATTATTGCATCTAAATTATTTCACTTGCATTAGGTTTAGAAATTTATTCTCTGGTTAACAGATTTCAAATGTTTAATTAATTTGTAGTATGACAGTAAGGTATATATATATAAGAAGTTATTTAATTTTGCTTGGGCTATTATATTGACTATTGAGGTTTAATGATGATATGGAATTTGAATTCTATATAAATTTACACTATGTGGTTGGGGCATTTTGCATAGTAAATATGGTTACTACTCCTATATATCATATTATTTGATTGGTATTCGATTTCTGATTATTTCTCTAGGAATATGATTATTATATCTCAATTTGGCTTTAGGTAGGGTGCCCCGCTAAAAGAACTGGATTCTTCCAGGAAGCATCCCGTGCACAGACCTTGGTCTACATATATATTAAATTATTAACCATTCATTCTGTATGTGCACGAAAATTTATTTCAATCAAAATAGTTCAGATCATGTCTCTGGAACTGCGTTGAATCGAAATCAGATCGAAATTTCGGACAACTGTCGCTATCACAATTTCGAAGTGCACCTTACCCCTGGCCTCAATACATAATTTTGGACTCGACGTTTCCCCCCAGTAATGCGATCTCGGAAGGCAGGCCTACCTTGCAACACGAGCTCGGAAGCGGGAGCTCTTGATACAGGAGGGACGTATCGAGAATGACTCGGACCAAAAATTTTCTAAGACAAATTTTTTTCAAAGTTTTTCTGAAAACACTTTATTCCACGATTTATGTCACCCTGATCATTATGAGCCAAAGATATTTTTTCGATTTTCGAAGTCCGGATCTACCCTTCGATATACGATTTCGGACTCGAGGGTTCCTTCTTGTAATGTGATCTCGGAAGGCAGGCCTCCCTTGCAACACGAGCTCGGAAGCGGGAGCTCTCGATACAGGAGGGACGTATCGAGAATGACTCGGACCAAAAATTTTCTAAGACAAAATTTTGTCAAAGTTTTTCTGAAAATCACTTTTTTCCACGATTTATGTCACCCTGATCATTATGAGCCGAAGATATTTTTTCGATTTTCGAAGTCCGGACCCGAGGGTTTCCCTATTATGTCCGTCAATGTCCGCTAATGGCCCAAAAAACACGTCTGTTGTCTCATAGAATCCTAAAAAGGACAGGACATAAGCGGACCTGGGCGGACAAACATGATGAGACTTTTTTACAAATGATTAAGGACTCAAGGATTCCCCTTTGTTTTGCGATCTCGGAAGACAGGCCTGCCCTTTGCAAAACGAGTCCGTCTGAGTCCGACAATGTCCGTCCGAGTCTGCCAATGTCCGTCCAAGTCCGCCATTGTCCGTCCAAGTCCGCTAATGTCCGTCCAAGTCCGCCAATGTCCGTCTATGTCCGCCAATGTCCGTCCAAGTCCGCTAATGTCCGTTTATGTCCGCCAATGACCCAAAAAACACGTCCGTTGTCTCGTAGAATCCAAAAAGGACAGGACATAGGCGGACATAGACGGACGTGACACCCCCCCCCCCCCCCCCATAATTTATCAGTAGTTATCAAAACACAAGCGGAGAGCCATTTAAAGACCCTAATGCTGTTTTGGGTGGCAATCGCACCAAAGTAGCTTCAACAGCGGTCTTGCTTTGAGAATATTTAGTATTGATAATCAAATTTTCCTGGTTCATATTAATAATTTCATATTTTGTCATTGGCCATACTGCTAACGTTAGCTTAATCTCCAGGTCCTCAGCAGGCAACTATACCAAAACCAGAACGATGTAAAGATAGTGGCTGTAGACCTGCAAGCAATGGCACCCCTACCAGGTGTTATACAGATACAGGGTGACATCACCAAGACATCTACTGCTGAGAATATCATCCGACACTTTGAAGGTTAGTTAACTGAGCTCACCGGTAAGATTTTCAGATATCTGGTCTGAGTTTGTTACAAATTGTTAGTATAACAAGTGTTTATAGACTTAACAGTAAAGTTGGAAGGTGAATCGGATTTGTTCTGACACATGACAGCAATTCAATGAATTGATCGATTCCCCTATCAAGATTCTAAAAAAAGTGCGATGAGATTGGATTTTGACACTAGAAGTGCGATTTTCACGTGTCACGTGCAGTGGCGAAATGTACTCCCCACCCAACCCCCCCCCCCCCCCTCCCCCCCCCCCTCCAGCCTGTAAGATTTCTTGCCCCACTAATTATTTTCTATTTAAAAAGATTTCGCGAGTCCCTTTGTAAGCGAAAAGTATGTCACTGTTATTGGATCCATAAATAACGAAAAATTTACGTGCGTATTTTTATGAATTATATTATGTTACATATTGTAATTATGGTAAGCCTCACGTAGCCCGATGGTTTAGGGCGCGCTCGCCAAGCAGTTGACTCGGGTTCCAGTCTCGTCAGCGGTCATTCTTTTGGCAATTATTAATTATTTTACTAAAATTATCATCAGAGCACCTTGTTATATACGTTATCCGATAGATTATACTGTTCGTACTTCATCTAGAGAACTAAGATCAAGAGAAGACTGGCATTTAAGGATTTGTCCGGGGAAGGCCTCGTTCACACTGGAACATGTCAAATTATTGTAAACGGAGTTATCTGGTAATGTTTGTTTTGTTTATGGCTAGAATTTAGAATGGAATCAATGTGATGAGGATCCAGAGTTAATTACCTGCTACGATTAATAAGTCAGTTCTCCAGTTGAAGAGACCCTTTCTCAAACTTTTAATTCACTATGCCTATGGCAGTATCAAGTATATTCTGAGAAAGATTGAGTAGACTGTAGCCAGGAATAGTACCTCCTTTAATGGTAACCATGGTAACTATAGTAACCACTGTGAATCTTGATCTTATAACAACTAGTATCATTTAAGACTTAGACAGTACAGTGAATAAACACGCTGAAAAGCGATGAAAATGCAAGCGCGCGACCGAATATGTAGTGCTGAAAGAGGGTGCCGAAATCTCGCGGAGAATCTCACGATATCGTGAGCCTAGCTATGAGATTTAAACGAAACTCGCAAAAATCTGGCAAAAATCTCGCGCGCGTTACGTCGAAGTTTTCACGCTATAAACAAGTGATAAAATACACGTTAAGAGTATAAAATACATGTTAAGTTCCTAATTACCTCAACTTTTAAGTTAAACTTTTTCTGTTTCCTCATTTATTTACAAATTTTGTGCGATGAGTCCGGCTCGCAATCTCGCATAAATCTTGAGCTGGGGATCGATTTGATTGGTTGTTGCTGAAACTGGTCATTGGAGTTTGGACGTCACTTATCATAGGTGGTAATCCTGCGCGGTCGATCGCTTATTTCGAGACGTAATACAGCTTAAAAGTTGAAGACAAGTTCAATCAAATGGATCTTTCGACACTTATTCATCTTTCGTGCAATTATCTTGAAGTAAAGTTTTTTAGAATGGAAATACTTTTAGCTTTACTGATGGAAAGTTTCACGATGTTCTAGAGTCAACGTCATCCATTTAAGTGACAAAAGGACGCTACATGTCACAGAATGACTTGATTCTCCGTTAAAAGTAGCCATTAGGTAACTTCATGACCTTAGCAATGTTTATTTCGTGTTTGAAGTAAGTTATAAGCTCTCTGTGGAATTTGGCTTAACGTAGTTTTAATTGCCAGAAACACTGTCAAATACGCAAGAGGGCTTGTTTGAAACTGCTTGGCGGATATCCTGCCGCAGCGCAATAATCCCCACAGATTTTAGTGAATTATAACAGAAACGTAGGTTTCCTTCTCAAAACTGCACATTATTTGAGAAAATTTCATGTTTTGGAGTTCCTTAAATCCACACGAACACAAATATGTAATGAGGTGAGGTGAGACTGACACGATGTACTCTCATCAGAAATTTATCAGAATCTTGCTAGTCCTTTAGCTAAAACTCTGCTCTCTGTACGAAATAAAACGCTTTTTCCCCGCCCAAAGTTCAAATTTTGAAATGGATTATTTTTGAAATAGGAATAACTTTTTAATGTTTTAACTTTAACTGTTGCATTCACAAATATCATCAACAGACAGAAACCGACTTCATGTTATAAAAATCAACTACTAAACTGTGATTTCAAAACTTAAGTCTTAAAACTTAGGTTAAACTAAACATAATTTTTTTGTATATTTTAAAGTAATTATTTGCTTTTTTTGGGTTTTTTACTATTAAGGTATCAAACAATATAATGACTAACTTTAACATTAAACTTAACATAATTTTTTTGTATTTTTAAGGTATTAAAGTTTCAAACAATATACATGAAATGAAATGGTTTTAAAACAAGCAAAATATACATTCAATCAAGTGTTGCAATAAGCAGAGCACATTTATTAGGCAGGGTAAACTGTCAAAGTTGTAAAATAGTTAATAATAATATGCAAAATTTCTATTCAGTTGCAGTTAAACTTGAAGCAGCTATACATAAGGAATTAGCGAGCATCAGCTTGTTAAGGACAGCTGGAGTGGGCTCGGTTAGCGAGAATTGCTTTTTACCACTGGGTAAAACGGTGACTCTACCTAAAAGAGAAGCAGCCACAGTGTGGTACTCCTCTTTGTCAGCAAACTCATACCGACTTCCCTTTGGGGAAAGGTAGACAATCTCATAACAAGGCTTGGAACGGTCCTTGTTCAACCGACTGAACCCTGCAGCAGAGCAAACCTTACACTTGCCAGCAGGAATAATCCTGGAGATCTTGCCAATGTACCAGATATTGGACAAATTCTCCAACTGCCAATAACAAGCTACCCACTGCCCCTCTGATAATTTAGTCTTATCATTAACAATTTTTCTTACGCTGTTTGACTCCGTGAGTTTCTTCTGTAACGTGTCCAATCTCTTGATCATGTCATCTTCAGGGGGAGTAGTAGGAAAGGAGTTGGAAAGGAAGTCCGGCTCTAGCAGCTGAATCAGATTTCTTTTGAGCTCATCGAGTGGTTTGGGGTTGATTTTACCAAAGTCGTCCTTTCGCCTGACCTTGAAAACTGACCTGTCTTCCATGATGTGATTATCGTAGGTGTTGTCCCGCATGTAAAATATTTCAAGCTGGAGCATCTTGAATTTCTCCTTTTCGTCGGTCTTACTAAGGATTGCTTCCAGCTCTACTTTGCTTGTTACCGGCCCACCATGATCTTCTCGGCACTTCCGGAGACTGTCCCTCTTCTTCAATACCAACTGGTCTTTCTTGACCTTTTGAACATCAAATTGCTGGAGTTTGTGAGCATCTGAAGCTTCCTTGCCCAACTTCAGAATATCCCTTGCCTTCAGCGCCTGCGGACTCTTCATAGCGAACTTGATGTAGGCCTGCAGCTCCTCATCCGTGCAGCTGTCCATTTCCCGGATCCAGGGTGATGCTGCGATGATCTGGGCCTGTCCAATAGTGAAGATATCAGCTGTTCGTGCCAGCTTTTCTCCGTGGCGGAACTCGCTAACCTGCAAGTAGTTGGATGTGCGTTATATTTATAATAACATTGAAATGAAGCAATGATCTGAGTATAATGAAGAATTAAGATGTCTCAATAAAATACACAATTTAGTAGAAAAGTAAGCCTTTATAAGTTAATTTTGAGAAAGCCGACCTGATGCTCAACAGCAAGTGCATTTGTTGGTACTCCATTAAACTTGTTTGGATTCTCGTCCAGTAACAGTTTAAATCTTCCGTTGTTAAGGTAACATTCAGCTTGCTCCCTGAAGGTCCCTGCATACCCTTCAGCAATAAGGGAGGCGATTCTCTTGACCACTTTTAGAGACATGTCACAAGGGTCACTCTTAATCTCTTCGAAGAGGCTCTGGTAGATGTCTGAGTGACCGTGATGCGACACCTTGATTAGTTTCGGGTATTTTTCGAGGAAAGGGAGCTGTTGCGGAGACAGGAGCGGGTCAGTGGCTCCAGCGCTCAGTGTCCTCAAAGCTGCGATCAGTGCTGGGTAGAACTCACAAAGCTCAAGATGTGACAGCATTTTATACCCCTCCACCGTCTCTGTCCCAACTGCAACCTGGGGTATGACATAGATATCAAATTCAGAGGAAAGAACTATCAAAAGAAAAGACAAAAGAAAATTTTACTAGAAACATATCTTTTAATGTTTTGTGGGATTTTCCCTCTGAAAAGTAAACTCACTAGAAAAGGTCTGATCACATGGTAGTACAGTAGTCCAACAGCGAGGCAGATTTCTCTAAAGTATGGACAGTTCACGTATCTCTGACAGGACATGAACATCCTGTTGTCCATATGAAGCGTATTCAGAAATCCTTCGATCGACCTGAGATATGATAGACATTAATTCTAGAATGAGCTAACCAGGCAGAGCACACTAGCACAGGGTGGATCTATCTTTCAAATTTAAGAAATAAAAATAGTTTAACTTGAACGATTCGGTATTGGAGCAGAAAAAAACTTACTTATAGTGGTATGCGATGAGAACCATAAACTCAGGGTCCTTGCCGAACCTTGAGGAGTGAGCATCTTGTAAGTGATTCTTCTTCTCACCAACCACCCTCTTTAGGTAAGTGGAGAACTTCTCCGTCAGGGACCACTCTTGATTCTTGCTGGAGGGTCCCAGCAAGTTCATGAGTGCGTACACCATGGTGATTGAGCAGGACTTATTTGTCCCAAAGAACGAGGAATTGTAGCTTTCTACAACGAACTTGCGAACCTCTATAATTGCGGGTATTTTACACAGTGCCCAAAACTGGTTATCATGATTGGTCAAACTGTCACTGCTAACAATCAACAGTAATATATTCATGTGTGAATGGCTATACTATATGTATAGGATAACAGTGAACACATAAAAATTGGTTATTGTGTTTACCTATAACTTCTTCGAACTCCAAAAGCACCTTGGTGAGCGAGGATGCCAGAGCTGGTTCTATGTGGGCATTGCAGTGGCCCCATAGTGTTTCAACAACAACTCCCATTTCCTTCTTCCACTCCCCTATGCTCGCTACTGCTCCTCTCATGTTAGACGCTAAATAATTATTAGATTTAGAATTAGAATCAAGTTAACACAACAATACAATATAAGAAAACATTTTTTAAGAAGCTTCAATCTGCTAGGCAGGACATAGAGATATAGCATATAAATAAAATACAGTGAAAAGTGAATTGTAGGAAATTATGAAAGCACATTAAATTATAACCATTGCATTTGCATTAGGTAGGCTGTAGTGATTGGTTACGAAGACATGTATTAATTTTAAATATAATGCTATTATTGCAACTGAAATTTGGTATTTTAAGGAAAGTAACCTTTTTTTGTAGTTTTAGTAAAAGTTTTACTAACCGTCATCAGTGATGAAGAACTGAACCTTCTCCGTTAGTTCTTTAACACTAGCCAACAGTTCCTCCGTGGATGTTCCCTCAGCTGAGATGGTGGCCATGTACGTTAACTTGGTCTTGAGCCACTCTGCGGATGCCTCAACAGTCGAGCCTGACGAAGTCTCACAAGCTATTGGGAAATAGCTAGTCTTGTCACCGTCCTTGTTTAAAACCATGACGCCAGCGCAGGTCCCCTTCTGTCTGCGGCTAGAGAACCCATCAAACTCAGCAGTGGCGTGAGTTGATTCCTTGGTCTGAAAGTTGAGAATAAATTCACTATTCATACGTCGGGGATAAATAAAAGTACATACTAGATTATAATCATTCGGTTCACTTATAGTTATATGAACGAGCAAAACAATTTCACTACAATGGTTTCACAATATCAACATTATTAGTTACACTTACTGCTTTAGCAATTGAGAGCTGAGCTAGGGGATAGTGGACATTTTTCTGTTGCTGTACGACCCAGGTCTTGGAAGGCACTGTGTTGCTGTCTACTGAAATTTTTGACTTCTTTGCAGGGGGTGCAGGTGTTGGTCCTGAAGATGTGTCACTGCGGGCACGGCAATTCGGGATAATGTCTCTGTTCCTTCTAGTCTTAGTAGTTGATTGCCCTAGGAATATCATACTGAATAAAAACAAATTGGAACATAGTTGATGTAAATGTAATGTGCATGACTTGGTATCAGAAATAAAAATATTGTCTAAAGTTGCTATGAAATGCATTCTTACCAAGTTTGTAGTGTTGATTAAAAAATCCATTTGCTACGCACACAAACACCTCTATGCAGCCACTCTGCGAGAGTTTGTGGACATTCCTCAGCTTAGCGAAGACGGCGTTCAGGCGGGGACTTATCTTCTTCAGTGATTCCCGGACAGGGATCTGATGGATTTAGTGATACTGATAAATAAGTTGTAACAATCCTGTCCTGCCCACTTACACAATAAATTTTCTCACCAACGAGTACAAAGCCTTATTGGATCACTATCTCAATTCTAAGGTTATTACACTGCCAAAAAACTCATTCAATACAGCACCTGGCCCCCTTAATTTTGAAGTATGCACATAGTAAATTCTAACCTCGGGAACAACAACTTTGTTTGCTGCCGAAGGTTTGGAAGTGTTGTCTAGGAACTCCTCAAGTTCGTCTTCTTCCAGGTCTTGCAACAGACTTAGCTCTTCCTCACCAGCTTTCCAGTCCTCCTCAAGGTCAGCATAGCTCTTCTTCAGTGCGGAGAGAGATGCAGCGGTGCTTTCAGCCTGTGCCTTCCACGAGTTCAACTGAGCCTGAATTGTAACCATGTATAAAGACAAGTTTAAAAACAAGCACACATTTTCCATACTTGAATTTTAGTTAAAGTTATTTTTGCAAGCAAGTAAATATAAGTAACAAGAAATCACTTGGTTTTACTATTTCTACCTGGAGTCGGTCGATCTCTAAAGACTGATCTTTAATGGTCGTCTGAAGGGCCTTCATCTTCTTGGATTGAGAAAAGACAATTTTTTTTTTTTGAGAAAAGACAATTTTATTATTTATCACCAATTCAATACATAATCAATAAATATATATCCGAATAAATTTGATTAAAAATTAAATGATACAAGTATGCTAGCAGCTAGCGCGCTTATATTTGATAAATATTCACGCTGTTAAAATGGGTTTTACCACACCGCCACTCACATTAGCACAGTTGGTGAACGGACCCAGGCGCTGTTAAGCTTTTATGAGCCCTGGTTGACTGCTGAGAGTGGCGAAGGGGCTGATATTAATTTTATCTTATTTTAACCTAGATTCCAATAAAATTTTAGTTTTGTGTTATAATTATATGATTTTTATGCGATATTTAAGTTACAGCTGCTCGCAATACATTATTGCTTAAAAATTGTTAAATATGCTCGCTATACGCTTAATTTTAAATACCGTATGTATATATACATATCAGCTCATAATACCAAATAACAATAATAAATAAATTAAAAGCATTGAAGAGGTCCAAAACCAATTCAAGCATGACACAAAGTTGAATACATTTTCATCGGAAGCTGCAAGCTTATTAACGTTTGATTCCGTACGTTCATGATCCGTTATTATGCATTCACCTTCAGGCGGTGTCGACGGATCATGCGAAAAGGGTTTTTGACAGGCTGTGCCCTTACCATAATTAAACTGAACCATTGCCTGATACGATGTAAACAAGAGTGTTGGATAGGTGAGCCGCGCAAGCGCTCGCGCATTTGTGTCGCTCTGACAAATAGCACTTGAATAATTTAGCTACCAAGACGTAAATCGCGCGTTACGTAAAGTATTATTTTTCCCTTCGGATAAAGTGAACGTTACACCCGCGTGTAACCTGCTTTAATGTTTTTTGTGATTGCCTGTAAATATTCTGCTTTATTGACTTGGAATTAGTGCAGTTGTTTGATTTCATGAAGCGGTACCTATATACTACTCTGGGTCGGCATGATTGGCAGTGGATGATGGACGTCTGCTTCGGCCTTGGTCTCAGACTCAGAGTGCGTTCAGCCGGAATTGAAGCTGGAACTGGAGCTGGAGCTGTAGCTGCAGCTGAAGCTGGAGCTGAAGCTGGAGCTGTAGCTGTAACTGGAGTTGGAACTGAAGAAGACCTCGATACTAGGTCATCAGCCAGAGGAGAGTCTAAGAAGTTCTTTCTATCCGCCGTCGGGTTATCACTTTTGGAATTCCGAACTGCTACTTGGTTGCGGGAGTTGTGCCTCTTGACTCTCTTGAATATTTCGTTTGCCACCTGAGAGATATTACATGATGGTGTATTTTTAAGCAAGGCAAACAACAATGATGCCTTCGTGGCTGGAGCAATCCGAAGATTGTTTAGTAACTCAGTATATGGTTTACTTTCCTTCTAAGATTAGTAGTCCGACAAAGAATAGACGCGTATTCAAAGAGTGAATTTCAGAACCCCCGAACAAATATAAATCCATAGTAATCAAAATCCCCCTTCCTCTAAAGTCAACAAACTACGTGGCAAATTCCACGAATCTCCCCTGCCGCTCTCACTACCGAGATCTCACTACCGAGATCAAATTACTAAAGTACACAAGAAACTTAACACCTTCCACGGAGCGGGCTTGCAGGTCCCGAGTCTAAATAGCTTGCACGAAAACAGAATTGTGGCGGCAGGGGAAGCCACGTGACATAAGGTCACGTGACTGGAGTAAGATACAGGTTCTGGGAAGCATGGTACAACATCCCACCCCCTAAAAGTCTGGAATAATTTAAGTGCCGACAAATATATAACGAAAATTATTACAGCCTACAAGTCAATCTAAGAACGACAAAATTAAAATCTAAGACTGTTCTCAGTAAGTCTAAAATACAGTTCCCAAAAATAGTCTGCAAGTAAAAAATTGATTCATCTTATACATTGATAAAAACAAAAACCACATGTAGTATCGTAGGTGTAGCTGAATCTCGTCAGTTGTAGTCCACGTCCAATCTCCTCCTCCAAACACTGAGTTTCTGCAAAACTCATAGACGTCTCAACGTGTCCATCTCTCAAGGAACAATCTCCGTGATTGACTTCAGACTGTCAGTGAGACAGCTACCGTCTAATCACCACCCGGTGACGAAAGTCTTAATCAGTAGTATTGTAGCGACAAGTGCTACGTGTCCGGTATCATCAATTCGAGTACCGCTCCCAAGTTCAAGGATCTTATGATGAGATCTGTGACGCGAGTTAAGACCTTGATTAGGTGATCCCACCCTAACTGGATCTAACGATGCCGTATCGTCATGTACTCCCAGTACTGATACAGAGTGATCGCAAGTAGTATAAAGGCCGTAGAGAAAACATGGGACACCTCGCTTTCTGCTTTTTAGATCTTTATCGCTACGAATGTTGTAAAGATTCACACCCCAAAACAGCATGGATAAGGAATGTGTATCGCTATCCTTCGACCGCACAGAGTTGGAACCTTCAGAACAGACACTGACGAGGACTTTCTCGACCGATTTGACTCCCAGTCCAGAAGTGATAGCAGCGCTGACCCTCATCCAAAAACCCGTCCAGGATTACAGCTACAACAAGAACCATCCGATGGTGTCTCCGTCACTGCTCCTGAGCCTAGAATCCACGATACAACAGCGGATCAACCTCCTGAACACACGCATGACTTCCAAAGCCAAGGACTGTACTGATCGCAAGAGCTACGACGAGATGATCCAACACCACGTTCAGTCGATCCAGTCGTTGGGGAATCAAGTGAAGAAGTTGGTGGTAGCCGGGCTGAAGGACGAAATGACGAAAGAGGATCTGGAGTTGGTACGTTTTGCAGTGAACAAACGTTTCACAGTGTGGCGTACGTCTCTGGAAGTTGTGAGAAAGCGACCTGGTTCCTGGGAACAGCGTGACGAGCTCTGGAAGCGGCTGATCCTTGGCAACCGGATGTCTTGGTCAGCCTATCACCTTAAGACCTCCCTCCGTTTGTAGTGTAGACACGATCCGTGTCCCAGTTATCATTAACAGTGACTCTTTAACCCTTAAGGTAGTATTGCATGTGAAATAGTGTTTTGCCGGAACTAGTACCGAGCCAGTGCACCTGAAATGTGTATTATATCCAGTTAACAAGTGTAAAGCGTTTTAGTATTACTTTGATATGTTATTTCTTCAAAATCTGTCTTAATCGATCAAAAATCCTTAGATCATCGTCTCAGGTCAGATATTCTCTGCACCTGAGCTAGCTACCAGTATAACAAGTGCCGTAATACTGCAAAAATTGATCGTTCGTGTGTATCCACAATCAATTTAGCCGGTAGGTAAACTAACAGTGTCATCGCTAGTCATTCCTCAGAGTAAACTACAATCATACCTGCAGCTTATCCGTGAGCATGTGTCCCATGCTAAGTCATAACTGCAATCCGCAGTAATCGATAAGTATTGAGTTTCGTGTGTGCTCAATACACCTCCTAAACACCAACAGTGGGTGTCCCTGGACGAAGTGTGCTGTGACCTGTACCGTCCTGTCGTCGTCACACTATCATGGCGCAAAGATTGCACCTGCCGAGGCTTGCAGTTTAACGACGTGCTTCCTCGGCGCAAGGTCGACTAGATACCCAAGACTAAGTGTAGCTCTTGGTACCCCTGAAAAGTTGAAGGAACTTCGGAGGAATCCTGGCTCTGGCAGGGTTCCTTCGTGGAGGAGCGGGTGCTGCGTCTGCAGGATCCACCATTGGCGGAGTAACTATCTCGAATTCCTGGTCCCCTCGGTTCCCAGAGAAATCCTGCTCTGTCGTGACACCTTGCATTCGTGACTGCGGAACTGGCTGGAGGTTGGGCTGTATAACAGTCTCCCTGACTGTTTGATCGGCTGGTGTTTCTAATCCAGTTAGCGTGACGGAACCTGTGTGTCCTCTGTTGTCTGGTTCTGCCAGCACCTCCAGCTCCATACCATCCCTGTCCATCTGTACTGTAGACTGTGCACCCTCATTTCCAATCTTCTCGGCGTTATCCACGCCCTCGGCTGGCTTATACTCTGCGGCACCAACGTTGAGATGTGAAGGTGAGTGTTTGCTTGTTACGTACCTCTTTAATTTGCTGATGTTCATCAATTTATCCCTCGATCCGAGGTCAACTACATAGAGGTGATCGTCAATACGCTTAGTAACCTGGTATGGCCCCTGCCATCTCTTGGAAAATTTGTGGCTTGGACATTGGATGAGAGTGTAAACCCAGTCACCTGGTTGGAAGTACGGTCCTTGTAGGTTCTTGTTGTAGGAATTATCTGCGTACCCGAAGTCCAGAGCAGCATGACGTCTGGCTTTGACACAGATATCCCTGATAGTACGATACAACTGGTAGGCGGTTGTGCCCTTTTTTACTGAACTGTCAAGTTGAACGGGATCCCCGTTCAGTTCCAGGTCCAGAGGTGTGTTGAGGTTTCTTCCAAATAACATAAAGTTCGCCGAGAACCCCGTATGCCTGGAACGTAATGAGTTGAGTGCGAAGGTAACATAGTTTAGGTATAAATCCCAGTCACGGATTTGCTTGTCTGTTAATGTTACTCTTAATGCCTGATTGATTCGCTTGTTGGAACGTTCGGCCTTACTGGTACTTGAGCATTTGTAAGGAGTACCGTGAGTTATCCTTATCTTAAAATAACGACAAACCTCGTTAAAAACTTCGGCCGTAAACGAGGTGTCATTATCAGCTAAAATTTCACGAGGGTAACCGTACTTCAAGCACCATCCGTGCTGTATCAGTCTAATGGTTTCTTCGCTTTTCCGAGTTTTGCAGGGAAGAGCGACTACAAAACCAGTGAAAACGTCCGTGATACTCAGTATATAGCGGAATCCCCGCTTTGTGGTACCCTCCTTTTCAGGAACGATGTGATCTATTGAAATGGCATCCCCAAAGTCGTATGTAATCACATGTCGTAGCGGTGCTTTGAGATACGCTCTAGGCTGTTTACAACTGCCACAAGTGACACATGACTTAACGTAGAGATCGACTTCCTCTCTGAGTTGAGGCCAGTAGTATCTGCGGAGTATTTGGTTGTAAGTCTCATCTGCTCCTGGATGCATGGTGAGTAGTGAAGCGTGGTGCTGATCCAGCACTAGCTCCTTCAATGGTTCTGGTACCAGAACCAAGTACCGCTGGATCTCTATCTCCTTACTGCTCTTGTTGTGAAGTATCCATTTCTTGCAAAGCAGTCCGTCTCGCACCACGATTAGATTCAGTTGTTTCCAATACGTCAAGAGATCACGTGTTAGTCTCAGTCTTTGAAGCCGATCCGGCTTGCCAGACTCCAACCATTTCCTGACTTCCCTCAGAACAGGATCCTTGCTCTGCTCCGTTAACAGCTTGTCCTTATCCAGGATCTCACCAAGTTCTAATTGTTGAGTGATTGAGGGCGAACCTTCTATGCGTGATACCTTTACCTCTACCTTTTCTCCTTGTGTTCATCCAGCACATCTGTATCACATACACAGGCTTCCTTGACTTTAACCTTGGTCAAATCTAGAGGGTCATGAGGTACCCAATTTGCAGTCAGCATGTATTCATCGATGAGCACGTCGTCCTTCTGATTGTCTTCGACAATATCCTTGTCGAACTCATTGTTGCCACCACCCTGTGTTGAGTTATCTAGTAGCACCTCACTCTCGTTGACCGATATCGCCTTTACTGATACCTTCTGCTCTCCAAAATCCTTGGAGGCTGGGGGATTGGTCTGAGTGCTTTTCTCCTCAACCCTTGCCTTGAATAAGTACCTCGAGAGAAAATCCGCAACTTCGTTCTCTGTTCCTTTGAGGTGCTCAAGATGAAACCTGAAACTCGCCAGCTTGTTTAATCGTCTGATCATCGTAGAGTTTGCCTTGGCGAATAGTTTTTCAAGTGACAACAAGCTAAGACAATCCGTCCTAACTAGGAAACTTGTGCCTTTCAAATACAGTTCGAAGTGCTGTAAGGTTTCCACCAGGCATTCAAACTCAAGCTTGCTTTGACTCCACCTCCGCTTGTGTTTAGGGACTCGTTTGGAGAAAAATGCGATAGTCTTTAGCTCACCATCCTGTCCTTGAGCTAGCTCCGCTCCATATCCATGTTCAGAAGCGTCTATAGTTACCACGTAACTCTGGTCCGGGTCATCCACTCGAGGTAATGTCAGATTTATTCCCTCCGAAATGCGACGTTTTATTTCTTCAAAACCTGTCTGACATTCTCTAATCCAGAGGAACTTCTTGTCCTTGTCGAGGAGCTCGTAAATCGGTTTGGCTAATCCTGCGAAACCCTTTACGAATCTACGGTGGTAGCTGAGGAAACCCATTACCTTTTGTGTTTCCTTGAAGTTTCTGGGCGCAGGAAGATCCTTCACTGCTTTCACTCTCTCGTCGTTAATGCTCACTCCTTTATCAGAGATTGTCCATCCCACGAACTCGACCTTTCTTCTTAGGAGTTTGCATTTAGCAGGCATCAACTTCAAATTAGCTCTCGCCAGACGCTCGAGTAACACTTCTAGCCTGTCCAAATGAGTTTTCCCTATCAGCAGATGCTAGCATAAGGTCATCTAAGAAATACGCCAACTGGTCTAAAGGAATGTTGGCCAAGAGCTGGTCAATCATGCGGGCGAACTGTGAGCTGGATGAAACATGGCCCATTACCATTCTGTGGAACACGTAGCGTCGGTGATTGGCCGTAAATGCGGTCAAATTGACAGATTCCTCATCATACCCCACCTGGTAGAAGCTTTTACTGAGGTCGAAGGTTGAAAACCACTTGGCTCCTGCCATCTGGTCGGTCACAGTATTTATTCGTGGCAACATGTATGTGTCCGGGAGGCACTGACTGTTCAATGCACGGAAGTCAGCCACAAAACGAAACTGTCCGGGTTGATGATGCTTAGCAACGAGGAAGACTCTGGAATTCCAAGGACTAGCCTGCCCTGTAACCTCGCTAATGATGCCATTGTCAAGCATTCCGTCTAAATGTTTTTGTAGAGCATCCCTCTGCTTGTACGGAGTGGGTATAGGACATACGTACTGTGGTTCTGCGTCAGGCTTGAGCTTTATTGACGCGGTGAAGAAATTGCAAGTGCCCAAATCAAACTCATGTTTGGAGAATACTTCCCTATACCTCCAAATAATGTCTTTCAGGCGGCTCTCCTGCCCTGTTAGCTCCAATTCAGGTAAGCGGAGTTCTTCGAATAAACGCGTTTTGGTCCAGTCATCCTCTGGACCGTGTTTTCCGTGACTTTCGTCTAATCTAGGATTAACAGGGGATTCAGCTGCGATGTGTACTTCTTTCACGTTAACAAGCTTTTTTGTTTGCGGTGGCGGGTTGAGGAAACCTAGTAACTTTCGCTTGTGCAAGACGACAGGTTTATCACTCGTGTTTAAAACTCTGACTGGAACCTCCCCTTCCTCACTGTGAGTAAGGGCTTCCGCTGCGAACAATCCGCTCGCACAGAGGTTTGTGTAAGGCTCCAAATGACCACTGTAAACCACATTTCCATATTCCTTCCGTGGATCTGACAGTTTACCCTTGACAAAAGTAACAGAGTTAGCTGGTAAGGTGACCGTAGTTGAGGAACGAATCTTAATCCTTCTAATGACACGAGTAGGTGCAGGTAGGAACTTAGCATACCCACTTCTGGAAGATAGCACACTATCTTTACCATTGACACAGAGTCCCTGTGTTCTAATGAAATCCATACCAAGGAGTATGTCGCACTCCATGCTATCCTTCACCACGATGCAGCGGTGATAAGTATCAGTGCCGGCCACCCTTAATCTGAGTTTTACCTCACCTAGTGTGTCAATCTTATTCTCGGTAAACGAGGATAGGACATATTTTGTCCGTTCCACCTCATTTATACCGATCTGCCCTAACAACGATGCATTGACAAGCGTTACGTGGCTACCTGTGTCTACCAGACAGTTAACTTCATGACCCTCTGCAAGGCCTCTCACCACCACATCACAGCCAATAGTTCGCACTGTCCCGGGCCGGCTGTCGTTCCGGCCCCTATCTAGTTTAAATGGTCTCGTTTGGCGTTACAGTTCCTAGCAATGTGGCCCACTTGTCGACACTTAAAGCAGGTCCTGGTCTCTGTCCTCTGTCTAGTCGGACGATCCGTCCTGTTGTAACTATCCGTTCCCGCATAAGCACCCTGGTTGTTACGATAATTCGAGCCATAGTCACGTGATCCCCGTGACTGTGCATGACCGTTCTCACCACCCTCCCGCTGTGAGCTGTTGTTGATCCTGAAGACAGCCAACTGGTTCTCTATCTGTGCTGTGGGAGTCCTAGTTCTTTTCATCTTTTCGAACTTCCTACCAGCTGACACAGCGACCTCAAAATCGTGCTCAGCTCCTGGAGTGGCTAGTATCTTGTCATAAAGCTCATCGTTTACCCCATGTAGGAAGGCATTTAAGCAGGCTTCTGATCGCTCACTGATGTTGTTATACGCTGCTCTGTTGGCGATACTCCTCAGTCTACAAGCAAATGTGTCAACATCCTCCTCATCCTCCTGTTTAGTGCAACCTGCGGTTAGTTGCTGGCGAAGTGCTCTGACTTCTGACTGGGGGTAAAGTTGTTCATGACACTTGGCTAGCAGGGTTGTTAAGTCTTGTCTCTCACCAACCGTGAGTTTTTCGACTACTGGAGCAAGTTTCTGTAGAGTGTCGTTGTCCACGTTGTTAAGAAGCATGTTTGCTAGCATGTATTTCGGTACCCTGGCAGTAGCCACAAAGATCTTATACCTGTAGCTAAAGGTAGTGAAATCGTCCCCCTTTTTGTACTCTTTCGGTTGCTGGACCCGCATATTTGCATTCCCTTCTCTTAGGGTATGAGGTGCCGATGTGAAACCAGAATCCCTGGTTTCTATCGTTACGTTGCCAGTATCCTTGTCATTCAGGTCATGCATGTCTTGTGAGCTGGTTGTAATCTGGCTAAGAGGAGCTGTGTTAGCGGTACTGCTGCTGGGGGCTTCTACCGGAGCCTCAGACTCCAAAAACTGGACTACTTGTCCAGTAATCTCTATCTTCTTCTGTTCTGCCTCCTCCAGCCGTTGTTGTATTTCTTCTTTTTGATTATCTTCCGCCTCCTGTAACTCTTCTTTCATTGTCGCAATCTGGCCGTTTGTTGCCTTGAGGTCTGTCCTAAGCTGGTTCAAATCGAGGTGTGACATGATGATGGTAGATCAACACTATATTAAACAACAACAAAAATTCGTCAACTAAGTACACTGATCGATCCGATCAATGTATATCAAAACTAGTAGACAGAAATCGATCCGATCTCTGTTGACAATAAGCTCCGATTAAGCTTATAAAACACTGATGGGACGCGTAAAATGTACTGCAAAAGTCTTTAAGCAATACAACAGGTTAAAACGCACGAGGCCTCCAGATTTAGTAACTCAGTAACGATTTACTTTCCTTCTAAGATTAGTAGTCCGACAAAGAATAGACGCGTATTCAGAGAGTGAATTTAAGAACTCCCGACTAATATAAATCCATAGTCATCAAAATCCCCCTTCCTCTAAAGTCAACAAACTACGTGGCCAATTCCACGAATCTCCCCTGCCGCTCTCACTACCGAGATCTCACTACCGAGATCAAATTACTAAAGTACACAAGAAACTTAACACCTTCCACGGAGCGGGCTTGCAGGTCCCGAGTCTAAATAGCTTGCACGAAAACAGAATTGTGGCGGCAGGGGAAGCCACGTGACATAAGGTCACGTGACTGGAGTAAGATACAGGTTCTGGGAAGCATGGTACAACAATTGCCCAAAGATAGAACTAATCGGTATGAAACTCGATTAAGTGATAATTTAGAACACTGCTCAAGAGCATTCTTGGGTGAAACATCTCCTATGTTTAACCCCAACACGGCAGCTAAGTCCAAGAAAAACTGTTCTTGTCCTGGCTGCTTCTTCTTTTGCTGCACCATATTGATATGCTAGCTAAGAGAGTGTAAATGAGTTTGAAATGAATATTGAATGAATGAGTTTGAATGAATATTGATATGCTAGCTAAGAGAGTGTAAATGAGTTTGAAATGAATTTGGTTTTGGACAATCTGAATCATCAACACAACACCAAGAAGCATACACAAAAATCAAATGTGCATGTGTGTACAAACAATTTTGTTCAAAATTTATAAAAAAATGGTGGTCGGTAATGGACTGTCGGTAATCGTCCGACTGACGGACTGACAATACAAGGGCTAAATCAATATACTATTGTACAAACAGCTAACCACACATTTGGTTTTGGACAATCATCAACACAACACCAAGAAGCATACACAAAAATCAAATGTGCATGTGTGTACAAACAATTTTGTTCAAAATTTATAAAAAAATGGTGGTCGGTAATGGACTGTCGGTAATCGTCCGACTGACGGACTGACAACACAAGAGCTAAATCAATATACTATTGTACAAACAGCTAACCACACATTTGGTTTTGGACAATCATCAACACAACACCAAGAAGCATACACAAAAATCAAATGTGCATGTGTGTACAAACAATTTTGTTCAAAATTTATAAAAAAATGGTGGTCGGTAATGGACTGTCGGTAATCGTCCGACTGACGGACTGACAATACAAGGGCTAAATCAATATACTATTGTACAAACAGCTAACCACACATTTGGTTTTGGACAATCATCAACACAACACCAAGAAGCATACACAAAAATCAAATGTGCATGTGTGTACAAACAATTTTGTTCAAAATTTATAAAAAAATGGTGGTCGGTAATGGACTGTCGGTAATCGTCCGACTGACGGACTGACAATACAAGGGCTAAATCAATATACTATTGTACAAACAGCTAACCACACATTTGGTTTTGGACAATCATCAACACAACACCAAGAAGCATACACAAAAATCAAATGTGCATGTGTGTACAAACAATTTTGTTCAAAATTTATAAAAAAATGGTGGTCGGTAATGGACTGTCGGTAATCGTCCGACTGACGGACTGACAATACAAGGGCTAAATCAATATACTATTGTACAAACAGCTAACCACACATTTGGTTTTGGACAATCATCAACACAACACCAAGAAGCATACACAAAAATCAAATGTGCATGTGTGTACAAACAATTTTGTTCAAAATTTATAAAAAAATGGTGGTCGGTAATGGACTGTCGGTAATCGTCCGACTGACGGACTGACAATACAAGGGCTAAATCAATATACTATTGTACAAACAGCTAACCACACATTTGGTTTTGGACAATCATCAACACAACACCAAGAAGCATACACAAAAATCAAATGTGCATGTGTGTACAAACAATTTTGTTCAAAATTTATAAAAAAATGGTGGTCGGTAATGGACTGTCGGTAATCGTCCGACTGACGGACTGACAACACAAGAGCTAAATCAATATACTATTGTACAAACAGCTAACCACACATTTGGTTTTGGACAATCATCAACACAACACCAAGAAGCATACACAAAAATCAAATGTGCATGTGTGTACAAACAATTTTGTTCAAAATTTATAAAAAAATGGTGGTCGGTAATGGACTGTCGGTAATCGTCCGACTGACGGACTGACAATACAAGGGCTAAATCAATATACTATTGTACAAACACCGACTGACACAAAGATTCATTTTTTAGTTCTGTATATTAGAATAAAACAACATGGTTTATGTTTGAAGTTTATCTCCTTGCTGCACACCACGCAAAGCGACCACAGCGAGCACAGCGCGCTGTGCTCGCTTACTCTCTCTTTCTTTTTTAAGCCTCAATTCCTTTCTTAGAGGATCTTTATTAGCCTTTTCACGGCTCTTCCTGGCGTATTCCCTCTCTTTTTCTGCATTTCTTTGCCTCTTTCGTTTCTTGGCAGGTGTGGGGACCAGCGGTATCAGGGTCACAGGATTTGGTGGTACTGATTCTCCATCTGAGACCTGTGTGGTGACTGACACGGATTGTGCTGTGACAGTTTGGGTGGCAACTGTGTGTGTCTTGACTGTTGCTGTGAGGACTGTCCTGTAATTTTAAGAATTGAGTTGTGTGCATATGCATGATTGATAATGACTTGGCTAGGAATAATATCTTTTTCAGTACGAAAACTTAGTGTTCTGCAGCTAATTTAACATGTATCTTTGAATAAAAATCTGACCTTTCTTCTATTTCAAATCGTGATATTAAATTGGTTCTGACTCTTTCTAGTTTCCTATTATATGTTTGCGATTTTCTACATCGTTGTGACATGCTTTAGAAAAATTCTAATTAAATTATGCACAAATCATTTTATAACTTTAAATTGCTATCAACGATGTTTACTTATTATATTTTATACTGCAGTAAAAATCTTTTGGCAATAATCGGTACTTGTGCTTACATCAATAGTTATTCTAACTGTTCAAAGACTAGTTTAATACTCTAAGATTTTATTGGATCGTGACCTTAAGTAGGACAATTATGCAGCATATAATAATGTTTGCTCACATTTTAGTTTGAGCAGCCTTCACACACTGCAAAAAAGCAGCCCGTCCCTGCATATTGTGTTACTCCTAAACAATTTGTTTGATCAAGAAAGGAAAACAATTAGAAATAAACCATTTCTTGTTTTACTAAGAAAGATACTTTAAAATGATTTGTAAAACAGAACACAACTACATATAAAAGTAGCAGAGTAGTTGAGATTCAGGAATACAATTAAGACTAATCTGGAACATGCTTTTGGGGCAATAATTATGTCTGGGCTGACTTGAAATAGATATGGTGTACTCAAATGTTCAGCCACTCAGAAGTGCCTAATGGTCCCCTTGATCATGATATTTTGGGGTAATTGGAGACCTGTCAAGGATTGCATCCCAGGTTGGTAGCACAATAAGAAACAACTTGTAAAATAACATTTTATTAAAAATAATTTAAGGGTCTTCTGCTGTTTCTGACACATCTGCGATCTTTGCAATTGCCGCACGTGCCTTTGCCACCTGCCACTCTACCTCATCCGCACTTGCAGGTATGCATTGATCCATAATTGATCTATATGGAATAAGAAATGAGTTACACTTGAAACTGTAAAAGGCCTATTTTAGCATTCAAACTATAGTACTCAATCTCAATATATTGTACCAATTTCAGATTATCTTGTCCAATGTCAGAGAAAACAAGAGCTGTGGACATTCTTAACCCAATTACAACTCTTGCTGCATTTGCAGTTTGAAACCAGATCAAAACCAGATATGCTCATTCAGAGCAGACCAGCATCATAATCGACCAAACCATTCATAACTTTTATGGTCTCAACAAGATCGGTACAACTTCAAATAAGTCGGTAAATAAACTGTACTCCGCCATTGAACACTACTTTAAATGTCATCTCATCAGAGCTATGTAAATAAAATTATTCAAACAATATACACATAATATAGCAATGACCCTATATAAAATCTACCCTTTAAGAATTAAAAAAGTTTCCTAAAAAATCAAAAATTACCCTTGGCCTTGTGGCTCCAAGCTATGTAGACAGCTACCGTCACAGATAAGCAAAATCCCGAAAGTCAACAATGTGCATTGTGCAGGACCGGGTGGAACAATAAATTAATCACCACCTTGCCCAGCCAACAATAAAAAGATTTGGTCAACTGCCCAACGCAATTTGTTTCAGTTATGAACATGATTAGCGACATGAGTATTATACCCAACAATGACCGGCGAACTGATAGCTACTTCAGAAGCAATGAAACTACGATCTTCTAAATAAGAAGAATATTCGAAGGTTTACACGCTAGCGCTCGATTCTAAGATTCAATATTTTAAATAAATTGTTTTGGGAAATTTTTACAGTTCGCGCGCGCGTTTTTACTTTTTTTGCGACGCGCAACACGCCGTTTTCATTTCATTAGCGAACACTTTTTCGAATTTTTAAGAAACTTTCTACATCTATAGCAGCTTGTGGAATAATTACTGTCGAATTTCATTAAAATCATGAGTACATCTTCGCGAGAGGAATTTGGGGATATAAAAATATTTCATATCCGCGGAAGTCAAAATTTTTGGATTACCACCTACTTATCATATTTAAGATTTATTATATGTTTCATCGCCCCACTAATATTGAATTCTATATATTATTAGATTCTATTATAAAGAATTCTCTTATGGTTTGAATATTTGAAATACCAATCACACAATACACAGACCTAGAAATTACAATATATTCGCAGGAGAGGAAGCTGATCTAGTGGTATGTGACGGAGCACCTGATGTGACAGGACTCCACGATATCGACGAGTTTATTCAGGCCCAGCTGCTCCTGGCTGCTCTCAACATTACCACTCACGTATTGAAGCTGGGTGGCACTTTCGTTGCTAAGGTAACCAAGTTTTAATTACAAATTCATATGGCATTGTATTAGTGTCATATAGCGAGGGAGGTAGTTATCAGGGCCAATGATATGATGTGATGTTATATTCTGTGTTATATATCCCAAATCGTTTGTCCCAATGACATACGCTCTTAACAACATAAGATGAGTACATGAGCTGTAAATGATTAATTTAGCGTCTCTTACTTAGATCGAATACAGTTCCTGAATTTCTCTTTCAATATTTATAAACAGAGGTAGCCGCTGGAATTCTGTAAGACAACAATTTCAGGAGTGAAACAACAAAAGAGACAAACTTTCAAATTGCAAAATTCTAATATTAACCAGAAATAAGAAGATTCAAATTAGTCTTCTTCTATGGTGGCCGGTTTTTAGATTAAAATCAGGCTGAAGGATTTTCAGCCGAAACTCTTGATAGCTTTATTTTATTTACTAGTCAAAATACTCAATTGCCCCATAAGTAAAATATCGTAGCATATGCCTGAATTCATCATAGTACACCTTCCTGATGCAATGGTTGCTGAGTAGGGGATATATCAGCTTTGTACTCGGTACCAACAATGACAGCTGTTATCTTGGATCTTCCCGGTAGTTGCACCCATGCATTGATGCTATCCGTGTGGGTCTTTGTGGTGGTGCTTCCAGTTTCAAATGTGAAGGTGGTCGAAGCGCTAACTGTTGTCTTTGCACCTGCTCCTATGATAGGTACTTTTGCCTCGATCTCCACTGCTATGTGGAGGAGCTCATCACAGCAACCAACAATTTAGAAACAATCACTGCCAAACCCAAACAATCGCTGTTAGCAAAACAAACGTCTTTCGAATGTTGAAAACTTCATAAGTAGTATTGATATTTGATAGTATTGATATTTGATAGTGAAAATAACGAATAATAGAGTAGTTCAAAAGATGAAAAGCTTTCGCTGAAATATTGCTCACTGCGCTCCCTTCTTTAATCCTTCCTCAATTTATCACAAATGATATGATAAACCCACCTGAATTTCAGATTTTTAGAGGGAAGGATGTAGCATTACTGTTCAGTCAGCTGAGAATATTCTTTGAGGATGTCAAGTGTTGTAAGCCTCGATCGAGTAGAAACTCCAGTATTGAGGCATTCGTCGTCTGCAGAGGTAAAGCTAATTTTATTATTGATTTTAAGTGGACAAATTATAAAATATGATATAAAATGTTTCCCAAATATATATTTTGATTAATTACCACTAATTAAACCCTATTTATCAGGCTACAATCCTCCGGAGGGGTACATTCCCTCCATGATAAATCCCTCACACTCAGGTACATATGGCTCCGTCAAACAGGAGGTGAAGTCTTATGGTTTTGTTCTTTCACAGACGATCTCTTTATTTTTACGGTTCTTGTGCCCGAGCTTCTTTCCGTTTCTGTTTACCAACCATCCTCTCTGACTCAGGAATATCATTATCAACGAAGACGGTGACAGACTCCAAGCAGGAACCCCCGGCTTTCCACAGCCCTCATTTCTTCCGTAGACGAACCAGCTGCAGCTTTCACAGTCCATAGCCCAAGACCTTGACACACAGTCCCAATGTAGGTGTAGGCGTTCTTTGTCGTAGGTCAAAAATGGAGGGTCTCCGGATACCTGTAGGATTGAGATAGTCAGACCGAAAGTTTGGATGGACTGTCTTTGAAATAATTAACTAAGATGTACCTTGAACTTGGGAACAACAAAATTAATATTTTGCGTAATTTACAAACATGTAAAAAAAGACACACTGGAAAACTAAATTTTATTATGGTGGCCTCTCTGTCTCTCCAACTAACTCACTGCTAGAACTTACCGCACAAGTCCACATCTACATCTATGTAGGAGTATTTCAACCACGGGGTTTAGTGTTGTATAGCTGGAGAAGTGAAGCTTGGAGTTTCAGTTGGTGTGATACCGGTGCAATATGGTACAAAGCAGGGAGAGGGAGAGATTTCTTTGACTACGACAGCAGCTAGAATTTTACTAACATTGGTGTCATGCAAGTTTCACAGCCTCGCAAGTATACCCCCACCATCAGCACAAGACAGACTTTATCAGTATTGCCATTTCCTACAATCACGTCGTGTCTGTACCACCCAACCTCAGGCTCTGGAATCCTATAGCATTACATTCGGAGATCAGTTGTTCATCACCTTCGTCCATGTCATCTCGGTAAGACTGGCCATGATCGAATTCCCTCTTCCAAATCTCTGGTTCTCATCTTGCCACATCTTCCTTTGTTCATGACCATTCAATCCGAACTTGTCGTTCCTGCAGGCATCGTCCCTTCATCAGGCACTCGTGAATTGTCCTCACAATAGTTAGAGCAAACAAAGTCACTGGCGAACATGTCCCGCTCTATCACAGTATGAAGGACACTCACAGGATTGTCCGTGTCCGAAGCGAGTTCCCCCGACACACTGTTTACTCCCCGGGGCAGGTCACTCCCTCAACACAGATCCAGTACCAGTCAGATAGGCGTCCACTTCATCACAGCCTTGTCTGTTGCAGTGCAAGACATGTGTACCAGCCTCATTATGTTTCGTCCCCACATTGTTGATTGTGATAGAGTTGATGGTCCGTCTGACTGACATGACCGCTGCTGAAAGCATTGAAGGATCCAGTTGGGTCCTGGACAGCTGGTCCTTTCCTGGAAAGGGTAATCTGAGGGGTCATGCGCCTTTGCTTCACAAACAAAACTACCAGATCCACCAGGAGCAACAGTAATATTGACCTGGATCGATGGTGATGACTGGGGGCTGTTTCACCACTTCAGGGTTCTACGGTGGGTTCGGCTTCTGGCCTCTGTAGTATAACAGGGTAGGTTGGAGAAGGTATCATCCAGCCTCAGTAGTCTGTTGTAGGGGACGAATAGGAGTCTCCAGTGGGACAGCGTTTCTCACTGGTGTATACATATGTAGTGGGGTAACTCTTCTTCCTTTGTGGTCGCTCAGTCTCGGCTCTAGTATCAGAGTGAAGACAGGACCATTACTTGGGCTAAAGTTGAGTTCAATCGAGAATAAGCTCCACAAAAGCGTTTTTAGCATCCTCGTCAATCAGTCCGAACTCAGAGCGATCTCGTAGTTCACCAGGTATTTCATTCCCCCGAAAGATCAGGCTTTTTTCTTGAGTCATCTCGTACTCGAAAGAGAGGGCAGCAACAGAAAGGGAGAGAAGTAAAACTAATACTCGTATAGTCATGTTGACTTCACATAAATACTATCGAGCAGTAAAATAATGGGGTAAACTAGTGCAAAACAAACAATCGATAGAAAAAGATCGTTAACTGTAGTAACGTGCAGGAGGAACATTTTTATACCAAACCAAGACGCCGTGATGCAACTCCCACACCCTCTACACCCAGCTACAAAAATCCGGCAGTCGTGCGTCACGAACCACGAGACTAACACGTGACCACATCAAGCTGACGTAAACAGTAACACCTACTGTTTTATGTGATAAAATTACTCCCATATTTTGCTCTTACAGCCGTAATTCGGTCACGTAAACGACACAACCTCGTACGACCATCTTATCAATACACATTATCCCTGGACTTCTGCCTAACTTTAAACATAATTATATCATAAAATTAATTATTATGTAATATATTAGGATATTATGGGCATAATGAAAATAAATAAGCCTATGTGTTATTATTACAAATGTCCTAAAAATAGGAAACGCGGACGGCCGCCGGACGCGCATTGGTCAAATGGATGAAGACAGTTCTGTTAAACTTGTTAAAATTGAATGGCTCATGTGCGTAAAAATGATGGATGACTATCTTTGTTTTGTAACGCCATTACTCACCCAATACAAGAAACCGATGGATCCATGGTACCTTCGTTACCCCTATTAATATTAATGTAAAAAGCCTTTCTTCAAAACTGTTTTCAGATCCTTTTTATTTAGACTACTAACGAATCATAATACATGAGACTGTTATCGTCTTAAAGCAGGAATACCGACCACCAAATAATCCAGATCCTAAACCTACAATCTGCAGCGTCAATATTCGTCTAAATCTAGTTTCACGTTGTCCAACGATTGATTTCTGTGGAATTACAAAGGACTTACCATAGTTACCATAGTAACCACTAATAGTTCCATAGTTACCTGTTAGTTACAAAGGATCTTACCTCGTTAATGGTTCGTTCCCAGCTAGCGCCGTAGAGAGATATCCCGTAACCAAACATCCCCTCGTGAGTAG
This sequence comes from Bolinopsis microptera, assembly GCF_026151205.1. NCBI lineage: Eukaryota > Metazoa > Ctenophora > Tentaculata > Lobata > Bolinopsidae > Bolinopsis > Bolinopsis microptera. The sequence continues at coordinate 10,607,077 of NC_087076.1, read as the reverse complement.
ACTCCTATCTGAAAACAAGGCAGAAGTAAGAATAGAAAGTAGGAAGTTAGCGAAGGAGGAATATTATTAAATTATATATATTCTGCCACCAGCTCCACTAAGATGAAGGTGCGGTAGAGCAATTTCTTGACTTTATTCCTTGTTACTCAGTATGTGGATAACTCTAAGCAGAAGGGGGAACTGTGAAACACAATTAAACTGACGATATTTCTAGAGGAAGGGTTAAAAAACCCTGTTTAATGTTAAGTTTTATTGGATGAACTTGTGTGGTTACAAATTGAAGTGAACCAAGTAACCCCTAGTAAGCCTAGTAAATGTGTTCACTATAACTTGGAGGTGAACCCGGCCCTATAAGTGAACTTTTGTTTGAAATGTAGCAGAATGTCACAGTGGATGAAACCAAAATATTCTTACTGATGAGAGTTTTTACGGGGGTGGGGGGTATTAGAACTGTATTGCAATCTGAAAAAAAATGAGTGAAGGAAATAAACAAGATACAGTGAAATGAGTAGGAATAAACAGATTACAGTTGTGAAATGTAAGACTGATTATGCAAAATCGAAGTGAAAATTGGTATGATAAACTAAAAACAAAAAAATGTTCATAAAATTACATACTCGTAAGCTCTGCAGAGTCCTGAAACCTAAACATACATGATCCATGTCCCTATTAGTAAACCGGTCTGGAAAGTTGAACACCTCGAAATTATTGGCAGCTCCGCCGTACTTTGTACCGCCTCGTGCATTATAGTCCCCATCAGTCCCCTCAGGGCTGGAGAAGATGGAGATTCCCAAACTGGGCACACCTCTCCCCGACCCTTGAATTTTGACTGAGATTATAGTTCTACCAATGCAAATGGTGTTAAAGACATGTGGGCTGAATTACATGGTAAACTGGAGACTGTTGCCGCAGCTGTTCCAACTGCTTTGGTTTATCTCGATAACAGACCTGTAAATTTGCTATGGAGTACATTTGAACTTAAGTTACGAATAAAGATAAAGCGTGGGCTGAGTTTGATATTAATCCATCTGGTGTTAATTTTAGTCATGCAAGTAGCAAGCAACATACATATGAAGTAGCAGAAATTAAAGCTGTAGTTAAATATGAAAAGAAAATTACGTCTAATCTGAAGCAGAATTGTAAATATTTTTACTCAGACTATTTACAAAATAAATGTCAAGTTAAATCAAGTGTGGTTTCTTTAGATAAAGGAGATGGCACAGATAGTTTGAGTCAGCTGAGGTACTTGAAAGTGCCTCTAGCTCTGTTTTTGTGCGTGAACCACCTGGCATTCTCCCTAAAACTGAGAATTTAGGCCCTGATAATGAGAGTATTGATGATATGGAAGTCAGCAGTTCCGATATAAAATAGGAAATTTTAAAGCTTAAGGCCACAGGGGGGGGGGGGGGGTCCGAGGTCGATTTTGAGATTTTGAGATATGTTGTAGAGCTCGATCTAAATTTTCAAATGCTTTTGTCCTTACCGAAAACAAAGTTTCCTATTTGAAGATATCGCGCGTTGAATTTTGAGGTTTACCTGTAATTCTATTGTAAATGAAAACTTTAAATGAAATCGTGTTCAAAATCTATCTTCTTTTTCAGTTTATGACTTAGAACCTTGTAACTTGGCAACAATGTTCTTCAAGGTATTTTGAGTTTTTGTTATGTAACGATTTATGATATCTTGCTCCAAAGCTGAGATATGAGGTTAACCATGAGTGCGGGTTACAAAATTTAAAATGGTTAACCTCATAAAAAGAGTTAGGAGCAAAATTACAACAATCGTTACATAACAAACTTTTAAATTTATGTCAGGAACATAAGTTCAAAATTTGAGGTGAAATGGATAAAAACTCTAGGAGAAGATAGATTTTGAAGTCAAAAATTCGAGGTTTTCAGGAGAGGCAAAAAACTGTTTTTTATGTTATGTGATTTTTGAGAATTTTGCCTTTATTTGTATATTTTTCAAAGTTTAACTGCTGAAATAACACAAAAACAATAAAAACAAAGCTTATCGTAGTTTTCAGTTGTAATGGCATCAATATTTCTGCCCTCCATTATCGATTTATCAAAAAAATGAAGTTAAATGAGAATTGGTTAACCTCATTTATAAAAAAAAGTAAAATAGCTACAGACAAATGAGTGGTGGCAAAGTATCCACCACAAAAATATATATTGATTCAAAGCATAATGTTTTTTTGCATTTTTTGAGGCCTCGACCCCCCCCTGTGGCCTTAACATTTTTAAGAGTTCTGGTCTGGATGGTGTTCATCCAAAGTTGTTGTAATCGCTAGCTTATGACAACGATTTTGTGGAAGCAGTAACTAAATTATTTCAAAAGTGTTCAGATACAGGATCTGCAGTGTGGAAATCTGCATCTGTTGTAGCATTGTTTAAAAAGGGTATTAAATCCGACCCCTCCAATTATAGACCAGTTTGAGGGGGGGGGGGGGGGGGGGGGGAATCGTACATGACGTTGGGTGGGTGGGTCATATTTTCTTCCAAAACGCAGTTAGTCCTTGTGTACTAAGTGGTGGGTCTGCTGCTCATTTTCCACCAAAATCAGTTAGTACAAGGTACTAAGGGGGGTGTTTAACCCCAAAAAAAACATTTTACCTCAAATTTCAATTTTGGGAATGGGTTTTTTTGAGTTTTGAGGTTTTTTCCCTTTTTTTGGGTTTTTAAAAATTTTTTTCCTTTTTTTGTAACTTTTTATTTAATTCGACTACATTGAAAACAAAACCCTACTAAATAGTGGGTATAATTTGCCCATTTCCCATGTATAATGAGCTGTTTAGAGCAATTTCTGGGTGGGTATCTTATTTTATATACCTAGACACAGTTCGTACCGTGATTTCTCAACAGTTAGTACCGCAAAAGGGGGTGGGTGCCGAAAAATCAGTTAGTACCGTGAGGGTGGTGGGTGGGTCCTTTTTGTAAATTCCAAAACTGCAATTAGTCAACGTCACGTACGGCACTTAGTACCTGATCCACACAGGTACACTTTGCACAAAATACAAGTTGATGAAACATTGGTGAGAGCACATGTAGTAGATTTTCTAACATCGAATTTCCAAGCATCAGCATGGATTTGTTAAGGGTAAATCGTGTTTATCTAATCTTTTAGAGACATTCAACGATATTCTTGACATTTTAGATGAAGGTGCCCTGGTTTTCTATACTTTGATTTGGCTTTGATTTTAGTAAGGCTTTCGACACAGTCCCCCACTTTAGACTTCTGTTTAAATTGGAAGGCTTTGGTGTCAAAGGAAAGGTTTTAGATGTTATTAAAAAGATTTTCTAACAGACAGGACTATGAGAGTTTGTATAGAAGGACAATGGTCTGAGGTTAAACATGTTTTATCTGGTGTTCCTCAGGGGTCAGTTCTAGGCCCTCTCCTATTCATTCTGTATGTTTATGCAAATGATTTGTCTGACCTTGTAAAGAATAAGGTTCAATTATTTGCTGATGATCTTAAATTAATTGGTAATGCAGCTAACCACAGTAGTGTTGCTGAAGACATTGAAGAATTAGAAGTTTGGGAAAGTATTCGGCTTATACAATTTAATCCTGCCAAGTGCAAAGTAGTGCATATAATTAATTTTAACAACAATCCTATTTTAAATTATAAGGTATATGGTATAGAACTTGAAGTATCTGCACAGGAAAAAGATTTGGGGGTTATTACCCATAGCTCCCTGCTTTGGAACGAACAGATCAAAGCATGTCGTATGATTTGTTGGATTGTAAGGAATTTAGTTATCAGAGTAAAAGTTGTTATGATTGCTATATATAGCAATCATAACAACTTTTACTCTGATAACTAAATTCCTTACAATTCCTTACAATATATATATGAAGCTTTAATAAGACCTCATCTTGAGTATTGTGTCCAATTGTGGAATCCACCTGCGCTCATGGAAGTTGGGGGACTGTTTTGGAGCTGAAGAGCGTCCAGAGGCGGTTTACCCGTCTGATTGATGAGGTGGGTACTCTTCCTTACAGCCGTAGACTGGAAATCCTCAATTTGACAACGCTGGCAGAGTGGCGAATACGTGGGACTTCATAGAAGCTTTTAAAGTAACAAGTGGTTTGACTGATTATGGTCATGGATCGGGGATGTTTAGAATTAGCAGATCCGCGCCGGTCTTAATCTTGTTTCAAGCAACAGATGTAGTAGAAGTTTAACTAAAATCAAGAATATCCAGAAGTCTTTTCTCCCGGAGCAAGTTATTCCATATTGGAACAAACTGTTAACTTTATAGGAATCACAAAGCAATGAAACACCAGTTAGTACTAAGCAATTATCAAAACCACACAGACAACATGTTTGTGGTACATTCTGAAATAGAACACAATTAGTATATTATTATAATGATTTGCACTATTCATTTATAAAATATCGTACAAGATATTCGAAATTTGAACTGTTTACAACGTTAATTTTTTTTCTTGTTATGTTTCTTGATATGTTTCTTAGTTGCAAATTCTTAATATTTCGACTTTTATTTCTTAAAAGCCAAACTGAGATACATAGCCAAACTGAGATACATAGCCAAGCTGAGATACATAGCCAAGCTGAGATACATAGCCAAGCTGAGATACATAGCCAAGCTGAGATACATAGCCAAGCTGAGATACATAGCCAAGCTGAGATACATAGCCAAGCTGAGATACATAGCCAAGTCAAAGATAAATTTAAACTGACACTACCGTATCAGGGACAAAAGGAAATCGTGACATGTGCGGGATTGCGATTTTTCCCATTCTTTGCGACAAATTTTATATGTCGACTGTTTGGCTTATCGCAGTATCGCGATTTTTGGCCAGAATAATCGCGATTTTCTTTTGTCCCTGTACCGTATCGATGTATCTGTAATCTATTATATAATAATATATTTAATATTGCTCAGATTACAATTGGTCATGAAATTCCCCTGTACTGACTTTTTATTCCAGAACTAGTGTGATGTCTCTTACCATGTCTCTACGAAAAGCTCTTCAAACACTTCCTGCTCTTAGACACATGAGGTAATTGCAACATCTTACTTTACGTCCTCACCAAACATTTTAGGTATTTATTTTTGGAAAATCGCACTTCTGTAAGAATGATTTTATTAAATTCTGATAATATGAGCGCTGACGGCTGACCTTGAACCTGCAATAACACAGTAAGTCGGAATGATATGATTGTTAAGGTAGAAATCAACCAGTAGATCTTTCTCTCCTCTTGCAGGTAATATCGCAAGTCGCTGGATCCACTGCATTATTATATAATATATATAATGGCCTCCCTAGCTTGCCCCTTCAAATGCATGAAACAGTACTGCGCTCTTAGATATTGCACAATGTATTAGCATTTTGTTTACAGTTGCAAGCTGCAAACGCTGCACCCAAGTTATTAACTACGATATTATAGCCATTATAGAACAGCTTCCCAACATTGCTGCAATATGCTCAGTTATTTGCACCCCTTGCTTGAGAGAGACTGCAGGTATGTAGTTGGTTTCTATAAAAGAGACACGTTTTGAGTTCCATGCCTAAAAAATAATATACACCAAATATGGATTAATATATATCGATTCAGTCTGCAATTTACTTTTTAGCGCTGGTACCATGCGGCATTCTGCAAAGTGTTTTTTAATTTACTTGCTCCGGGAAAAATTAAGTAAAGTTTATTTTACAGTTTTTGAAGACGAAGTAGGTTTAAAGTATCCTTTTATTTAGTATACATTAAAAGTTTAAAGGTTAAAAGTGAAAACACCTGATATTATTAATTATTCATATCTTTACTCAGCACGGGATCTCAGGACCCGATAGCAGCCCTGTTCGCAGAGAAGCTGTCCCAATACAAGGCACTGGCAGTTGATAAGGGAGACATGGTTGACGTTAGCGAGAAGGACGTGGCCGAACAGCAGCTCCAGCTGGAACGTCTCAAGAAGATGTACATGGTATCGGGCGACGTGCAGTCCTTCCCTGAGGCTAAATTCTAGAATCTTCTCTGCTGTGTGTCATGTTGTAATTTATTGGCGAGATGCCAAGTGAGGAAAGTGGACTGTAGTGTAGCCAGCAAGGAGATCAGGTTTCAAAATATTTATCACGTTATCTTGAGGTGTTCTAGCTGGAATTTTGGTCATCATATTTTGTTCTGTAGGAAACTTACTTTCGTTGTTTGTTGGTAATACCTCATTTTTATTTCCATTACTTGTCTGATGCGATTAAGTCAATTTTTTTCCTAACTTATTTGTATAAATCACATTCGTAAGCTTATTAGGTTATTACGAATTTCATTGTTTTGAACGTGTATAAAAAGAAAGTCTGATCAAAGTTGACGCTCAAAATTTTGACATATTGACATTAGGAATCCAAATAACTCTAAATGTGATTGAAATGGACATGTAAAATGTAAATGTAGCGTGTAATATATTATTATTTCATTAATTAACGCTTTAATAATCTACGTAACTTTATTAAGCATGGAGGGGTTCTACACTGCCGAGACGTTGTTTCAGTTCGATGACCTGGACTTCAATGCCTCCAATACTATGGACAACCGTTAGTAAATCAATAAAATTATTAATAATTGATAATTATATATGTACAGTGTACACTAATTATGTTTTTAACTTATTAAGATATGTACATTAATTGTATTGTTAACTAATTATCCATGCCTCCAATATTATGACTAACCGTCAGTACATATTTTGTATCGTAAACATTCGTTACAATAATCTTATTTTGAGTAGCACTCCAGTACCATTTATAATTTGACGTAATGACTTCTTCAGTTGGCTATTCCGTTTCAATGAATGTTTCCTGTGAGAAATTATTAAAATTCCAAATGTTATCCTTTTCTTTGCAATAACTCATTATCATGGATATCAGCGATTTATCTCAATGTCCTTGACTACAAATCAAAAATAGGTAATTTCCTTGGAAAACATAGAAGTAAAACCATCCCCTCTCTCAGGTAAGATTGTGGCAGGAGCAGACACTGAAGAGGGACCGGACAAGTCCACAGTAGGTGATCTCATGATCAAGGAACCGGACCTCTTGACCCCTCCAACTACCACCAACATTGCTCTAGATAACAACAAGCACAGCGTCATCAACAACAACAACAACAGCAATAACAACAGCATTAGTAACACCCCTAACACACCAAGTGGCACGCCTATCACGGAACTGGATCACGTCACTAAGGCGAAGATCTTGGAACAGGTCGAATTTTACTTCAGCGACGCCAACGTCACCAAGGATAAGGAGCTCGCGAAGCAGATTCGTCGAAATGAAATGGGTTACGTATCAATAAAGTGGATCACGTCATTTCGCAAGATACAAGCTTTGACTCAAGATTGGAAAGCTGTTTCCAAGGTCCTGCAGGAGTCCACTCAGCTGAAAGTTTCGACGGATAAAAAGATGGTGCGTCGGAAGCACCCGATACCCAAGAAAAGTGACCAGTTTGCAGATAAAACAGTGATGGCCAGCAACTTGCCGCTCTCTGAACGTAGTGTTGATTGTGTGAAGGACTATTTTAAAGGATTTGGTCGGGTGACTCTGGTTAGGTTTTTGTCGCCAGGTAAACCGTACCCTGACGACATCACCAGTTTGCACTTACCAGGGTGGCGAGGCAGCCCCACCGCTGACATGGTTGCTGTGGAGTTTGAGACAGTGGAGGCGGCAGAGCTGGCTGTTCTGAAGCTGTCTGACAGTAACAACTGGAGGAGCTCCTCTCAAGTGCAGCTGTTGAGGACAAGACAGCAGAAACAGTTGGGTGCCGACAAGATAATGCATGGTCCCAAAGTAAGGAAGTCTTCAGAGCACTGTGCTATGGCGTACTCTCTGAACCACAGCACGGGCGTGCCACGTGACAGCAACGGGTATGGTATGGCAAAGAGTCTTCCAAAGCAAATGTTTGGAATGTCAATAAGTGGCACGTCACCCACTGCTGGCTCCTCGCCACAAAGTCACATCGTGAAACGCCCCGAGAAGTCTCCTCATTCCTACTCAAGCCGGTCCTCAGTCACGCGGTCTGGAACCGCAGGATCGTACAGCGACAGTTTCAGCTGCAGCCCCTCTGCTAATTCGTATCTGGGTCAGCGCCTTGCCCACGAGAAGAGTCACGCAAACGGCCCCGCCTTGATCGCAATGGTTTTGACTCGAGAACCTAGGGGTCCTGACGGGTCCAGGGGATTCGGACACCGTAATAACTGATAACGACAAATTCTTTTGTAGTTTAGGAGAAAACGCATGTTTTTATACGATTAAGAATTTGTAGGGCATTTTCGATTAAAAATGACGATTTATATGAACATATCCATCATGAACCATGTTATCAAATTGTTTGCAAGATTATTTGATTATGTTTCTGCCGCATTTTTACAAAAAAAAAAACAGAAGACTGACTAATTGTCAAAAAAAATGAAAAAGTAAGTATTTTCATTTCAAATTGTTCGAATAAACGCCAAAATTATTGTCACAATGTCGTACTTACACTGCGAGAAAAAGCAGATTGATTGTTTCAATTTTCAAAATGCTTAGAGTTTATTAAATTATTGCAGGCTTTTCAGATGTATCCCAATCTACTGTAGGTAATTTATTTAGAATTGTGATAGCAATTACCTTTTTGCAATGTTGAATATTTAAGAACAAATGCCATCATAATGATTCGAATTCGTGGATCAGTAAAACATTTGTGGCTAACTTTAATGCATTTTGTTACGAAAGGATCTTGACGTAAGGATTAACTGCTTCAAACGCAGAGTGCTTTTGAAAATATGTAATTTCGCGATCTTAAGATAATTTTCAAGAAGGACAGTGTACTATGTTGCCTGTAAATATGTGTTTTGAAAATAATTTCGTTTCATTTTACATAAACTCGTCTGGTTTTACGTGTCCTATGGTGATGACGATAAACTGTTTGAGATCTCTCGTATTGCTCGTTTTATTCGTTTTGTCGAATACAAAGGCCGACTGAAACGCGCACGGAAGTGTGCGCGCGCGCATTAATTATATTCATAATCTGCCCTGCATGCATGCATGATCTGGTTAGCTTTAATATTGCCATGTCCATTGCCCGTCCGCTTATTATCATGCATATGTGCACTTGGCAGAATTTTACGTAACAATATATTGCAAAGCATCGTTCTGATAGATATGGTAGTTAAAAATGCTACTTTTCTCCGAAAATAATGGAAGTAGTCCAAGATGTCTTGAAACAAAATCCATCGGGAGACGACCAACATAAACATCAGTTTCCTCTGAACCATCGAAACCGTTTGATCGTTATGTCCAAAACAATTAAGGAGGCAGGGGGCCGGGTCTTTATGAAATTTCGCTCGAAATTGATTTTTATATAGTTGTTTCTGATAGAGGGGAATGATATCTATCAGTTGCTTTTGGTCCCATGGGAAAATATTTTGTTAGCCGAATTTCAAATTTATCGCCAGTCTAACTCTCTAAGGTTTATTGGGCCGCGCTCAGCCTGTCATTCCGCCGAATCTCTATTTATGAACATAATAGCCTGAGGTCCCTAGGTAATCTAAGGTCAGCGTTGTAGCGCGATGCGTTACTGTGCCGCGCCGAGCTGCCATGAATTGACATCGTCAATTAAAGGTCAGCGCTCATGTGTAATACTACAATACTGCAATTGTATTGCGCGGGCGATTTTTAATTTTTTTGAAAACTGGCCACGGGCGTCGTAAATATTACTTATCAATCAATTACAATTCATTAACATTACCAATATTAAAAACTGTCCAAAATATCTAAGAAAGTATTCTCTAGTATAGCCAAAGGCCTCAAGATTTAAATCTATTTTTAATTTTTAATTGCATGCCCTGAAAATCGAGTCTAAAAATCTATCTTCTCCTACATTTTTTGAACAATCACCTTGAAACTTGATTGACGGTGTCAACCCATCGAGATCGTTGCTCTGCGAAATCTATCTTCTCCTACATTTTTTGAGCAATCACCTTGAAACTTTCATGATATGTTCTAAGGGCCATTTAGAAGATTCTGGTCTATCAGAATTTTAAGTAGGTAGTGCGCCATCGACAGTGAGCTGCGCGTGCCGACTGTAGGATGTTTTTTTTGTCATACGTTGTATGACCCGCCGCGCACGAAGTGCGCGGCTCCCCCTGTATCACCATAGTGAAACGACCGTGGGGGTCGCAACGTGATACAAGGTTTTTTAGCGCTAATTTCGGCCAGCACAATTTTCTTCAAACAAATAGATATTGAGTATCCTTCCCAACCTCCAATTGCAACAAAAATTGGTAAGCTTACTCATAGACTTACAAGGAAAGTGTCCGAAAAATATAAAGCATATCCAACCATCAGACATTATGTTACAGCTAAAAGCAGCGTATTTTGCCCCATTTTGATCACTATATCAACTCCGATATCCACCAAATTTTTCGGACAGTTGTGAAAGCCCTATTGGAAGGTCGTCGCCAATTTTCAGAATGATCTCATTTAAGGAACCGAAGATATATCCGAATAATACGTCAAAATACGACAAAAATCAACGAATTTGGTCAAATTACGCGACTTTTACAGCTACTTTTGCTCCAAAAGCCGCGCACCATCAAATATGGCACCTGGGCGAAACTCACTGATCTTTCCAAAAAGGTATGACAAATTTGGTATTGTGAAAATTCTCACAGTTTCTAGAAAACAGTGGTACAAAATTTTTTAAACTCCGAGCAAGTTTATTTTTATCGTGCACCCCCTATTTTAAGATAGGCCTTAGAAAATTTTTAATTCGTTTTTGAAAATCTTGGACCTCGTTTTTTGACGATTTTTCTTGTCATACGTTGTATGACCCGCCACGCACGAGTGCGCGGCTCCCCTGTATCGTAGAAACTATAGTGAAGCGACCATGGGGGTCGCACGTGATACAAGATTTTTCTACGTCCAAGATTTTCAAAATCGAATACAAAATTTTCTAAGGCCTATCTTAAAATTCTGATAGACCAGAATCTTGTAAATGGTCCTTACAACATCAAACATATCCTAAAAGTTTCAAGGTGATTGCTCAAAAAATGTAGGAGAAGATAAATTTTTAGACTCGATTTTAGGGCACGCGATTGAAAATCGCTCGCGCAATACATGCACAATACAATTACACATAAGCGCTGACCTTTGACAATTACTGAAGCTCCATGACCAAAAGCCGCGCGTCATTGAATATGGCACTTACAACCTAAGCGAAACTCTTTAAAGCGCGATGCACCACTGGGCCGCGCCGCGCATCCACTAATGCTTCTTGCAAGATCGGTAAAATGAACCATTGGGCCTTGCCGAGCTGCGAAGGATTAATATCTGATATAGATATTGTAAATTAACGAAACTCACAGATCATTCTAAAAAGGTATAACAAATTTGGTATTGACTATTGTGAAAAAGATTTGAATCACGTCGTGCGACTCGTGACTCCCATTTAGTCAGTTAAGTGTCAGTTAAGTGTAATAAGCGCCAAGCGCGAGCACAGAACTTTTTTTTCCGATTTCAATAAATTTAGTACCAAAAGTTGTTTAAAATGTGAATAAAATAAATTCACCGTGTATCAATTTTTGCTAAAAATGCTACACAGCGCTTGTTCGCCGCGCGTGCTTTTTTGCGCAAATTTTTAGTTTTTGGCCTATAACTTTCACAATTCAAGCTCATTAGTATTACGATCCTGTAAGAATTATTTCAAAATATTTAATATTTTAGGAGTTATAGGCATTTTATGCAATAAATTAACCATTTTTCGTCCTTTGTACACTTTTGCAATGCACAGGAGGCTCACATACATTTCGACGTTATCGTGCTACACGGTGAATTTTCATTATTCACAGTTAAAGGCAACTTTTGGTACCAAATTTATCAAAATCAGAGACAAAAAATTCTTTACCTGGGGACCTCAGGCTATTATGTTCATAAGCTTACTCATAGACTTACAAGGAAGCTGTCCGAAAAATTTAAAGCATATCCAACCATCAAACAATATGTTACAGCTAAAAGCAGCGTATTTTCCCCCATTTTGATCACCATATCAACTCTGATATCCACCAAATTTTTCGGACAGTTGTAAAAGCCTTATTGGAAGGTCTTCGCAAATTTTCAGAATGATCTCATTCAAGGAACTGAAGATGTGGCAGAATAATACAACAAAAATCAACGAATTTCGTCAAATTACGCGACTTTTACACCTACTTTTGCTCCAAACGCCGCGCGCCATTAAATACTACTATTACTATTAGGCCAGGGGTGATTCGGAATCAGCGTCTGCAGTCTGAAAATATATTATATCGATTCAAGTTTGAATTTGGTTTCAACTGTCGAACTTACTGGGCCGCGCTCAGCCTGTCATTCCGCCGAATCTCTAATATGAACATGATAGCCTGAGGTCCCCAGGTAACTGTCGAACTTGTAGCGCGATGCACTACTGGGTCGCGCGCGCATCAAATAATGCTTCTCGCAACCACAGATCGGCGAGATGCGAAGGATTGACATCGTGAATCAACTGTCGAACGCGATCGAGTGATCGACGTGACGGGGGCCTTTTTAGAACAATTTCGAAAATCGAGTGTGGAGACTGGAGTGTAAAATGATTTTACCTGGTAATACTAATGGACCCCAGGCTATTATCAATTATGTTCATAAAAATAAACGAATAGAGATTTGACGGAATGACAGCTGCTGAGCGCCGCCCAGTAAAAAATGATTTAGCACATAGCACGCCTGTTTATTTTTATCGTGCACCTCCTACTCCTAGTTAGGGTTGTGGTTAGGGTTATGGATAGCTTCGGGGTTATGATTAGGCCTAGGGTTGGGCCTAGGGTTTATGTAAAACCGTAATGTTCGGCTGCAAAACCATAAAAACCAAAGTCACGGGATAATTTTTGGGCGAGCGATTTAATAAAAGTTCATGTCGTTAGTCGGCGTCGAGCCTCAAATTTAATTAAAATTCAATCCCATCACGTTGTAAAGTGAAGGTCCTCCATTGGTTTAACAGTTTCTGGCACTACCTCATCCCCAGAATCAGGCATCACGTATCATGGCACTGAGACTCTAAAGTGACACGTCGTCGTCCAATCCCTAGACCTACAGTTATTGGTCAGACTGACCGCTGGCGCTAGTGGCCGCTACTGATTAAAGGAAATTATCACAGCTGATAGAATGATTTAACTCATTGTTGTAACGTAACGTCCTTGTTAAGGCCAAGGGGACTGGGTGAACTGACTGTGATACCGGACGGAATGATAGTGGAAGTTGCATATACTGCTGATTAAACTGGTAGGTTATCCTCCTTACTGGTGAACCTTAATACTTAAAGTTTGAAACAAAGGTAGAGCATGGCGAACCTTTTTTTTTAATGAAGGCCATTGAGATGTTATAAATTTGCCTAACAGTATTCGGTATTCAATGGTTATTAATATTAAGAGTGAGCAGGTTGAATAAAGAAATTTAGTGCAAAATTACGAAGCCTAGAAAAAGGAGAGTCACTTAAATCAGCAACGCACCAAATATTTAATTATGGTCAGAATCCATCTTCGAGTTTGTTTCGGTATTCGTGACTTATCATAACTTGGGATATATGAGTGTCATGTACGAGTAATGCAACATCTCGGACTAGATGAGGCCAGTGATTGGACAAAGACAAATAACCATCAAGCATGCATAAACATAAATTATCAAACCCTTCAATTTTACTTCAACACACCAGCTGAACTTAGTCTAATACAATTTAAATTGTGGAATCCTCATTAGCCCGCAGATTTTACTTTTTCAGATAGAGGCGATCAGTTGTATATAATTTGCATGAACATGAGATATACAATTTATTATGCTGTAAAGGCATATTGGCCCAAACTACTGTATTAATTATATTAATTATAACAGTTTAGCGCAGATTTTAAATTTAATATGTAAACTTCTGAAAACGTTTCCTTCTGTTTACAAATGATTGTGTTTCATTAAGGGAGTAAGGGACATGAAATACCTACCTGGAAATTTCTTAAATTTGACAGGGCAGATAGATTTGCAACATACTTGAGACTGAATTGTGGCCGGAAAATCAGGGAAAATTGGTATATCGTTTACAACAGTACTGACTCGTGGAATCAAAATCAAACTGTAGCCGTTTGGGAACTACCACCTAAATAATAATATTTTTCCAAGTAAGTATAATCCGTTGATGTAATCCAAAAAAAGAGCTTCAGAACTCCCTTTTCCTAGTAATTATGAGGGAACTTGATTTTGCTATTATTGTCTCAAATACGTCAGCCAGCTACTCAAAATGAGTATTGCTTTCCGATGCCTACGTGCAAGTACAAGACCCAACTGTTATATCAAATCCAGACAGCCAATACAATATGCCGCACTTTTTCAACCTTGTGCGGTATTGCTACTACCACTTCACACTGTGGGAACATGACCTCCGTTTTTAGGATAGAAACTAGCAACCATAGTAGAAGAAGAAGAGAACATGCCTTGATGCCTGAGGAGACAATGAAAATACCG